>NW_021637801.1:0-38265 GCF_004799145.2 Neltuma alba
AAAATTGGAAAAAAATAATGATATTCAAATTCCGATGATAGTAGGTACATACGATCAACCAACATTTATCAAATTTGAAAAAGAGTCAAAAGAAAATGTTTCAATCCTCTTATTTTTATTTCTCAAACCAAGAGGTCCGTGAATCAGGATCTTAGCACATAGATACAAATGGTACATGTGTAGCCTCTCTGCTCTACCTAACCATAAATATCAGCACTTCCTACCCCTTTCAGTCACAGCACATTTCAAGAAAGCTTGACGTTGCTGTTAGCCAAATAGTTATTTTTGTCTGTCATTGGCACAACCCAAGGCTAGCAACAGCTTGCTGACTGAGATCCATAATTTCTTATTGTATGCAGTCTCTCTTTGACAATCAGTTTTTTTTAATTCATAGACTGAAGATAAAGTAAATGTTTGGCATAGTGTTTTACATAACATTTGAGTCCAAACGCTTATCAGATTAGAATTGAGATTGTGATTTGGATATGATTTTAGCCCTTCAAACATGCAAACATATATATATATATATATATATATATATATATGTCTGTTTCATAGTGTATTGTTGTAAACTGAGAATCAAATAAAAAATTTGAATATTTAACACCTGCTCAGCATTATTGAGTGTAACTGTGATGCACCTGTGCCATTTAGGAGCTGATGTCGCTACAATACGCATGGGAAGCTCCATAGATAACTTTGATATAATCAATATCAGACCCCATTAGTTACTTGTTTTTGCATCTTCTAGGATGCCTTTAAAGAACAACATAATATGCATTCTAAAACAGAAGTACGTCAATTAGCCAATTAAGTCGTGATTATGCAGCCTTTACCAAATTCATTGCTATGGAATAAACGATGTCACATTCGATGTCATGAGGCTAGGCACGTAAGAGGCAAAACTTAAGACTGTAACATACCCCCCACCCCCAAAAAAAAAAGACAGTACATAACGTGCAAGTTTATCCAAAAGATATCAGACAATAGAGTTACCGTTGATAGAATGTATTCTTCAAACGATTCCCTGTACTTGTCATACAGTTGCTGGGAATAATCATGAGGAGGCTTTTGAGTGCACATATTGTAGATAGTCCTGCAACACGATTTAAGGAAATGCAGTGCCTAACGAAAATATGCGATCAACTCAAGCCAAAGTGATCAAACAAAAAAAATGTAAAAATAAAAATAAATTATAGACTAAAAACATGTGAACAATGAAACTGCTTAGCGACGGATACGTATATAACATCATATAGTCCTCGGAACTAAACTGAGGCTCGGCAACCTTCAAGAATATTCTTCAGCTTTGTGATGCCATTCTGCATAAAATCCCATCCTTGTTCTAGGTCGATCGTCTTGCGCTCACACATCGACATGTTGGCAAGCTTAATCCCAGGTATTAAAACTGCAATACACGAGAAATATTTACAAATTGAAGAAGTACATAAACTTTACCAAGAAAAGAATCAGAAAATAAAAACGAAACCATAGTAATCAGCATACAGGATAAATTTCACCCCCAAATACGCCCGCCCATGGAAGAACCACGGCCGAAAAATTCAATCTCAACCACACCACCGTTCAACCCCAACCTTCTTCTCATATAAAACCATCAACAAACAAATAATGTGAACCCATCACTCACAACAGGACTGGGAAATTCAAGCAGCAGATAACAACACAGATCAGAAGAGCGAGATCATGGAGAAGCTACAATAACAGCATACATACAGCAAGTAAATAACAACAAAACCCCCTTCCTTAACGAAGGAGAAAGCTCAATCGCAGATTTCTTCCCAATGAAACCCTAGCTATGGTCGGTAACGGAGGAGATGACCCAGGAGGAGGAAAAGAGGCTCAAATTCAGCAGCAAGCTGACGAAAATAAAGGATTCTGTTCTGCCTAGAACATTGTGTGCATTTATTTGGAGTTAATGCAGCTTATAACCAGATTCAGTGAAACCGATTCGAAGCGGGTGAAAATTGTTTCCTCCCTTAACTTCCCAGTTCTTGCATTCATTTATCTCTTTATTTTACTTTGAATAAAATCTCATTTCTCACTCCCAAAAAAACATAAAATCTCATTTTTTTGTAAATTTTATTCCCCCAATTATTATCGATACTTGAATATGGTTCATGACATTTTTTTTTCTCCTTTCATAATCTCATTTAGTATAAATAAAATTAAAACATTTATTTGAAATAATTTAAAATAATTCATCAACCCAAATTGTCGTGGCACTTATATTTTACTTAAATGGAGAAAAATTTTAATTTCATTAACTTTATATTACAAAAATTTAGTAGCGGGAAAATGACAAAAAAAAACTAAATGTCAATAAAAAAATTTTGTTATTTATAAATTTAGTGTTGTTAACACTAAATAAAATGTTGTTACCCAACCTGATTTGGGATTTAGTAATTTCTAATTTTTTTATCATTTTTTTAATTTTATTCTTATTTAACGGACATGTTACTTTTTTAAGAAATACTAATAGTTTACAAATGATAAATTAAGATAAAATTATACATTGTATATTTGTGCAATATTTGCTACTCAAAAATTATTAGTATGCTGCAAAACTACAAGAAATAAGAATACTAGAGAGTAGAAGAGAAAACAAGAAATAGAGAAGACAATGATCTTTTTCTTATTCACTTTGTTTCATGGTAAAAATACCTTATGCATGCCCTCTCTTTATAAGCCTCCAAACATTAAGTCCTATACTAAGATTACAAAGCAATAAAGAATATCATAATGGCATTAATAATGAGAAACTTCTCCCAAGTCATTCATTAGGAAGGTTATGTGGTTTATGACATTTGAAGGTAAAGAATCCTATGAGAATTCTAAGGGTTAGGGGTTATGGGCATCCACTCATGCAATATTTATAATACTCCCCATTGGAAGTCCATAACGAGTATTATGCCTTATTAAAACCTTACTAGGAAATACCCATTGGTACAAAAACCTAGTGCAGAAAAAAGAGTATACAATATTTACTCCTCCTAATGATAATATCATTTTAAATCTTTAAGTCAACACATTCCAATACCATACATTAACTTCTCAAATGTTCTAGTCAGCAGTGTCTTGGTAAACAAATCAGCAAAGTTGTCACATGAGCGAATTTGTTGAAAATCTATATCACCACTTTTCAAAAGATCGTGAGTGAAAAAGAACTTTGGAGAAATATGCTTTATTCTATCTCCTTTAATATATCCTCCTTTTATTTGAGCTATACATACTATACTATCTTCATATAATACTGTTGGAATCTTCTATTCAAGGGAAAAACCACACATTTTTTGAATATATTGAGTCACTGACCTCAGCCAAACATATTTTCGATTTGCCTCATAAATTACATTTATTTCCACATGATTTGATGAGGTAACTGATAAAGTTTGTTTTATTGAACGTCATGAGATCGTTGTACGTCCACAAATAAATAAATATCCTGTTTGAGACTTGCTTTTATGTGGATCTGATAGAAATCTTGCATCTGCATAGCCAAGTAATTGTGATTCTGATTCATTAAAGTAAAATAATCCCATATCAATTGTCCCTCGGAGATATCAAAATATATGCTTAATTTCATTCCAATGCCTTCTTATTGGGGAAGAATTAAATCTTGCCAATAAACTAACAGTAAATGCAATATCAGGTCGTGTTGAATTAGCAAGATATATTAATGTACCTATGGCACTAAGATATGATACTTCAGGACCAAGAAGTTATTATGCTTATCAAGTGATCTTACAATCATAGGAGTAGATAATGGATAGGCCTGATCTATATAAAATCGCTTTAGTACCTTTTTAGTATAAGTCGATTGATGGAGGAAAATTCAATTTGCTAAGTGCTCAATTTGCAAGCCGAGGCAAAACTTTGTTCTTCCAAAATCTTTCATTTCAAATTCTTTTTTTAGACAATCAACTGCTTTTTGAAGCTCTTTGGGAGTTTTAATTATATTTAAATAATCCATATAGACAATAATTATAGCAAACTCTTATCCATTTCTTTTTATAAAAACATATGGGCAAATTGGATCATTTTTATAGCCTTCTCTCAACAAATATTCACTAATTCGGTTATACCACATTCTTCCATATTGTTTTAATCTGTATAAGGATTTATGCAAACGAATTGCATAATTTTCTCGAGAATTCTTACATGTTTCTGGCAATTTAAATCCTTTAGAGATTTTCATATAAATCTCAGTATTTAAAGAACCATACAAATATGCCGTAACAACATCCATTAGACGCATTTCAAGTTTTCTATAGACTGCCAAACTAATTATATATCTTAAAGTAATTATAGCCACTACAGGAGAATATGTATCTTCATAATCAATACCAGGTCTTTGTAAAAACCCTTGTACTGCAAGCCGTGTTTTATATCTAATAATCTCATTTTTCTTGTTTCATTTGCGCACAAGACCCATCTGTACCCAACTGGTTTTACACCATTTGGTATGTGGACTATAGGTCCAAAAGCTTCACGTTTTGAAAGTAAATTTAACTCTGCTTGAATTGCATCTTTCCATTTTGGCCAATCATCTCTATGTCTACATTTTTCAACTGATGTAGGTTTAAGATCCTCATGTTGCTTAATTATTTCAACATCAACATTATATGAAAAAATGTTATCGATGACTGTATTCTCTCGGTTCCATCTTTTTTCCTGCGGCAACATAACTTATCGAGATCTCTTCATTATTTTCAGGTACCTGGGCCTCTTCTTAGGCCTTTTGATTAGTTATGTTTTGGTCCTCTCCTATAGGACTTGCCTCATCAATTTGACTATCATAACCATTATGAATATTTGCTCCTTTTTTCTTTCTAGGAGTTTTATCTTTGGAACTGAGTGGTCTGCCCACTTCAAGCATCATTTGGTTTCACTTGTGTTTTCTAATTGTCCTGCTAGGATATCAATTCTAATCAGAGCATTTTCAACTGAAATATCAGATTTAATAATTTTCTTAGGATGAGTAAGTGCATTTGTCAATTGATTTATAATGTTTTGCAAATGAATTATTCTTTGAACTTAAGTTCACATTGTTGTGTACGAGGATCTAGATGAAATAATGATAATGCTTTTTATGTGATTTCTTTATCCAGCTGCTTATTATCTCTCCCTAATATTGGAAAAATTGTCTCATCAAAATGATAATCATCAAAATGTGATGTAAACAAATCTCCTGTTAATAGTTCTGAATACTTAATTATAGAAGGAGATTCATAGCTAACATATATCCCTAACCTTCTTTGAGGTACCATCTTTGTGCGTTGTGGTGGAGTAATAGGGACAAATACCACACATCAAAAAATTTTAAGATGGGAAATATTTGCCTCTCGACCAAAAGTCAATTGTAACTAGAAGAATTCATGATAAATTGTTGGCCTTATACGTACAATTACTGCTGCATGTAAAATTGTATGTCCCCAAACTGAAATGGGAAGTTTTAATCTCAAAAGTATTGGTCTAGCAATCAATTGGAGGCGTTTAATAAGTGATTCTATTAGGCCATTTTGAGTGTGGACATAAGCAATAGATTTTTCTACTGTTATTCTAGTTGCCATGCAATAATTATTAAAAACTTGAAATGAAAACTCACTAGCATTATCAAGACGACTTGTCTTAATTGTATGGTCTGGAAACTATACTTTTAGTCGAATTATTTGAGCAAGTAATCTAGCAAGTGCTAAATTACATGTTGATAACAAACATATATGGGAACATCTTGTAAATGCATCTATTAAAACCATAAAATATTTGAATGGTCTGCATGATGGATGGACAGGTCTACATATATCTCCTTAGATACACTCTAGAAATACAGGAGATTCAACTTCTACTTTTGTCAATGAAGGCCTTATAATTTATTTTCCTTGAGAACAAATAGCACATGAAAAATCTTTAAATTGAATAATCTTCTGGCTCTTCAATGGGTATCCATATGAATTTTTAATAATTCTTCATATTATAGTTGATCTGGGATGACCCAACCGATCATGCCAAAAAATAAATGTATCTTTATCAATAAACTTCTAGTTTACTGTGGCATTTATTTATATTGTACTAATATTTGTATAGTACAACTCAGAAGATAATGTCGGTAATTTTTTCATGACACATTTTTCTCCATTTCTTACCATGGTAACATGTAGATATTCAATGTTTTTCTCATTTATAGTCTTAATATGATATTCATTTCGTGGATATCTTTAAAACTTAATAAATTCCTTTGAGACTTAAAGGAATATAAAGCATAACTAATAACAAATTTTGTTCCTCTAGGTAATATTATAATTCCTCTTCTAGAACCTTTAATTAGTTTTGTATCACCCGCTATAATATTGATGCTTGCACTATTTATCGTAAGATAAGAAAAATATTTTCTATCTTTGAGTATGGTGTGTGTTGTAGCACTATCTATGAGATATATATATATATATATATATATCTTTATTCTTGTGTCCAACAAAAGGAAGAGAAACATCTATATTCTTCACACACAAAAAAACATTCATTGACATAAATTCAAAGTACATCATGATTAATAATGCTCTTAAAAAAGAGAAGGTAATAAACGTAAGTAAAGCATAAATAAAGCAAACTAAAATTATCCAAACTCTTATAATCATGATTCTTAGAGAAATCAGCCACATCTAAATGTGTCATAGTTCAAGGCCATTAACATCATTTAGCTTATTGACATAATCATTTTTGTATACAAAATTTACCTCCACATCATCAATTTGAAAGGTCAAATTTACTTCCACATTATTTGAACTTCTTTATATGGATGCCTGATAAAGTTTTGTTAGATGCTCAGGCGTATGACAATATGTGACCAATGTCCTTTCCTGTCGGTAACATTGATTTTAAACAACTCTTGAAGGGCCATTCTTATCTTTTTTCAACCCATCACTAAGTTTCTTCTTTTTGTGGGTATTGGGGTTATAAGTGTTACTTTCATCACCACAATAATGATAATTTACGCGTACCCTGCCACGACCACGACCTCGGCTAAGACCATGACCGCGTCCACGCACATGATAATTATTGCATACATTCACATTCGTTTCAGGGAATGGAGCTGATCCAATGGGACGGATCTCATGATTTTTTTTAATTATTTTGTTCAGCCACAAGAAGACATGAGATCAATTCAGAATATTTCTTAAAACCCTTTTTCACGATATTGCTGCTGCGGGAGCATATTTAAAGCATGAAAAGTTGAAAAGTTTTTTTCTAATAAGTCCTCATCTGTTATTTTCTCACCACATAATTTCAATTGAGAACGTATTTTGAAAACAGCTGAATTAGATTCAATCACAGTTTTAAAATCTTGGAGCCTCAAATGCATCCATTTGTAATGAGCTTTAGGAAAAATTACCTTTTTTTGATAGTCATACCTTTCTTTTAAATTATTCCACAATTCTAACGGGCCTTTCACTATTAGGTATTCAGCTTTCAACCCTTCATGCAAATGGTGGCATAAGAAAATTATGGTCTTAGCCTTTTCTTGGCTAGTTGTTTCATTTCTAGGTAAAATAGCATTTCCTAGACCTTTGGCATCTAGGTAGATTTCAGTATCTAAGACCCAAGACAAATAATTTTTTCCTATGATGTCAAGAGCAGTAAACTCGAGTTTGGTAAGATTGGCCATGGATCAAACTAAAATGATAATAACAAAAACTAGAATTATAATAAAATTGATGCACACTAAAACATAATAAATAAAATATTATGATTCAAAAGTCACCCATAAATAAATTATTCCTTTAAAATTATAAACAAATAAATAAATACATAAATAATAACAAATAAACATATATGAGAATGAAAAAGATAAACAACACAAATAATTAGTTACAATACATAATATAGAGACAATGTATATAAATGTATATAGAGGAAGGGGAAAAAGCAGTAATATAAATAAATACATAAATATTTTTTTTAATTACAAAGGGCATCAAACACAGTTAAGTAACAGAGTCTCATATTCACAAGATATTGCTTCTCTTTAGCTGGATCTGAGCTTCTACTCTGACTGAAGGAGAAGTGGAGACCATCAAATCAACAAGCATATCCCTTGCTTTAGCAGCCATGGTGTCCGTAACTATGTTGGCATCACAATCGCATAGAGTCACCTCCGTTAACCAATCTCTCTCAAGCATTTGTTGGACTTCGAGCGAAGTCACGTAATCCGAATGGTCATTCAGTATGGTCGAGCTTATGATCTAGACTAGCTCACTGTAGTCACATTCAATGATGATGCATCTCCATCCGATATCCCAAGCAAGTTTGAGAGCCCATAGTATCCCCACACCTCAAATGTGAACACCGTACCAGGACCTACTTTATACATAAAGCCCCTTGATGAACTGACCGCTGTGGTCCCTGAATATGCCCCCACACGTGCATAGGCCTGTGTTCCGGTGGTGTGATCCATCCACATTAACTTTTATGAAGTCCACTAGTGGTGAAGTCCAGGCTAAGGACATGGGCCCCTCTACGCGCTCCTTTAGGACATTGTGATTACCCCACGACAACCAAGCATAGGAGCGGGCAACGAGAGCCTTCATACTCCAACTTCAATTACTAAAGATACTTGCATTCCGATGTACCCATATATTCCTCCAAACGATGGCGAACCAGAGTCGAAAGTCATGTCCTTCAATATTACCACGCTGTCTTAGCCCCCATGTGATCCAATTAGAGACATCTGTGGAGCCGAAGAACTGGTTCTGCCACTCAGGAGGTAGGATAGAGGTCCAAGTCTGTCTAGCATAAACACAATCATGGATGGCATGTAGGATAGACTCTCATTTGGTTTTGCATATGTCACACATGCTAGTATTATGTAGTCCGTGCCGAAAGCATGATAGATTGGTGAGGAGTCTATCACGTACGCATAACCAAAGAAAGAGGCGGCACCGTTGGGGGACTTGAAGTTTCCAAATATGTTTCCATGAGCTCCTATTCCCCGTATCCTGTCTCCCTCTTAACTGATCATACGCAGACTTGATAGAGAAAGTGTCATTAGAAGACCAATGCCAAACAAGTTGGTCTTGTTCTCTAGCCAAGTTCACTTGCACACAATCTATAGCATGGAGAGCATGTGGGGAGAGGTAGTCATTGAAATTTTGCTAATCCCACAAGCCTAAAGGGTAATACAATTAGCAACTTTTCACACTAGGGAACTTGGTGGAATTGGACAGGTTCCGTATTGCTCAAGAGGGTCAAAGTCTGGGACCTGTGTATACTTCCAGAAGGATATGTGACGACCATTAGTTATTTTCCAAGCTAAGTTGTCTTTCACCAAGGTCCAATTCGAACGTATGCCCTTCCATGTACGCGACTCAGAATTACACTTCTCAATGTTTGGAATAAGGTTTGTGCCAACCTTGTATTTCTCCCTAAAAAATCTCACCCAAAGAGAATCTTGTTGTGTGATCAGTGACCAGCCTAGTTTGGATATATACGCTTTATTCAGGAGCTTCACTATTCTCACTCCTAAGCCACCTTCTTCTTTTTCTACAAGACACAGTCTCCCAAGCTACGAGGTGAACCTTACGCATTGTGGTATTTGAACCCCAGAGAAAGTTTCTACATTGTTTGTCAATCTCTGTGCAGGTGGCGCTAGGCAGCGGGGTTGTTTGCATGGCATAGGAGAGAATAGTTCAGACCACCGTAGAGACCAAAGTGTGCCTAGCAGCTAAGGACAAAGTATTTTCTTTCCAACTCAATAATCGGGCGTCCATTTTATCCAGTACGAACTTGTACGTAGAAGCTAACACTCTCTTGTGGAGGATGGGCATCCCAAGGTACTTGCCCAGGTCAGAGGTTGGGACAAAGTTGAGGAATTCGCTAATTTCTCGGCTTCTATTGTGGTTTACATTCTTGGAGAAATGGATTCTAGACTTGGCAGGATTCACTTTTTGTCCTGACGTCTCGCAAAAGTCATCAAGGATAGCTTCTCCATATCTGCTTTTGCAAATAAGATAAGATTGTCAGCGAAAAATAAATGGGAGATAGGCGTACCTCGTTTATTCAGCTTGAAGGGATGCCAGTCTTCATCATCAATAACAATTTGAATAAGATGTCCCAGCCTTTCCATAACAAGGATGAACAGATAAGGGGATATGGGATCCCCTTAACACACTCTCTGTGAGGGGTAAAACTCATTGGCAGCAGAGCCATTCCACAGTAATTGCATTCGAGAGGAAGAGAGACAGTGTGAAATGATGTGCCTTATGTTCTCCGATATTTGTAACTCCGCTAGGCACTCAAAGATAAATTTCCAGCGGACATGGTTATAAGCTTTCTCAAGGTCAATCTTTATTGCCATAAACCCTTGTTGTCTTTTCATCTTATGCATCGAGTGGATAATTTCTTGCGTTAAGATGATATTACCATAACTTTGTCTTCCCCATACGAAGCTACATTGGTTTGGTGCCACCACCAGAGGCATAATGGGTTTAAGTCTATTGGTGATAATCTTTGTGAGTATTTTATAGACCACATTGCATAGACTAGCAGGACGAAAGTCCCGAATTGTCTGAGGGTAATCAGTCTTAGGAATCAGCACAGCCTGGGTTCCATTGATTTCCTTCCCTGGCTGCGGGTTGAGAAAGATATTCTTTATTAAAGTGCAAACTGAATGACCAACGATTTCCTACTGGCTTTGATAAAAGAAGGGGTTTAAACCATCAGGGCTAGGTGCTTTCAAAGGGCCCATCTCAAACAACGCCTTCTTCATTTCTACCTCATCCACATGTCTCCCCAATCGTCGCAAGTTTACGTCATTGATTACCAGGTACGAGCACCCAAACATGATGGGTTCAGAATGGGTGCCGCTTTCAGTATAAAGTTGTTCAAAAAAATTACTTCCCATGGTCATAATTTCTTTCAAGTTGTAAGACCAGTCGCCTGATTCAAGTTTGAAGGCCTCTATTCTATTGCGACATTTTCTTCCATTGGCCATGGCGTGGAAAAAACATGTGTTATGGTCTCCACTGGCGTGCCAATAAGCACGTGAGTATTGAAGCCATATCACCTCTTCTTGATTGAGGATTTTTTCAAGATCACCCCAGAGCTTCCTTTGGATCTCTTCAAGCTTGCTAGTGACTCCAACTGCTGCTATTTTCTAATTCACCCCTTCAAGTCTTCTGTAGATCCTATCTTTCTTTCGTTGAACATGTCCGAAGACCTCTTTGTTCCAGATTGATATTTCTCCACAAAAGACATAACTGACTCATTCCAGTTATGATTGACGTCCCAACTATTTCGAACAAAGCTTGCAAAGTCTTCATGGAGGACCCAAGGAGCAAAAAAAAATCCAAATGGCCTTTTGTAGGAAGCCGAGCCTTGAGTATTTTCTGTTTTCAGACGGACTGGGCAATGGTCAAATTTAAACTTTGGTAGGTGAACCACTGAAGCGTTAGGGAAGCCTTCATGTCACAAATCATTAACAAAAATCCGATCAATACGGCTCTGACTTGTTCCGCGGCCCTAAGTAAATTGAGGTCCATTGAAACCAATATCTATCATACTACTTTCACCAATCCAGTTGTGAAAAGATCTCTCCACATTAGCATGCTGCTGCATGCCTTGACCATGGCGGTCATCCTGATGAGGAACAGCATTGAAGTCCCCTACCACAATCCATTTACCAGATACTGAGTTGCTAATGTTTCTGAGTGTTGACCAAAGACTTCTTCTCATATCCATATTAGGATGGCCATAAATGATGGTAAGAAGCCATTCATCTCTGGAGCTGCTACCAATAACCCTGTGGACATATTGGTCACCGAATATGATTACAGTATGCGTGGGAAGCTCCATAAATAACTTTGATATACTCCTCTGGTCCTATTTATAAGGCAAAGAGAGAAATTTTTTTGGGTCATATTTATAAGTTACTTCATAAATTTTTAGTGTAAATATACTATTTTGTCTTTTATTTATTATAGTGTAAATAGTCATCTTTTTGAAAGATGTATATATTAAATAGAGTTAAAGTTGAAAAGTTGTTATATTTTAATGGAAAGTTAATGTATTTTAAGGTTTTTCTTGATCTATATGAAATATGTTAGAAGTGCCTTATAAATAAGACCAGGAGAGTAATCAATATCAGACCCCATTAGTTACTTGTTTTGCATCTTCTAGGATGCCTTTTAAGAACAACATAATATGCATTCTAAAACAGAAGAAAAGTATGTCAATAAGCCAATTAAGTCGTGATTATGCAGCCTTTTATCAAATTCATTGCTATGTAATAAACGATGTCACATTTGATGTCATGAGGCTAGGCGCGTAAGAAGCAAAATTTAAGACTGTAACGTAACACCCCCCCCCCCCAAAAAAAAAGACACAGCATAACGTGCAAGTTTAGCCAAAATATATCCAGACAGTAAAGTTACCGTTGATCGAATGTATTCTTCAAACGATTCCCTGCACTTGTCATGCAGTTGTTGGGAATAATCATCAGCGCACATAGTGTAGATAGTCCTGCAACACGATTTAAGGAAATGCAGTGCCTAATGAAAATATGCGATCAACTCAAGCCAAAGTGATCAAACAAATAAAAATTTTATAGACTAAACATGTGAACAATGAAACTGCTTAGAGATGGATACGTAGATAACATCATATGGTCCTTGGAACTAAACTGAGGCTCGGGCAACCCCTCAACAATATTCTTCAGTTTTGTGATGCCCTTCTGCATAAAATCCCATCCTTGTTCTAGGTCGATCGTCTCGCGCTCACTCATCGACATGTTGGCAAGCTAAATCCCAGGTATTAAAAACTGCAAAACACGGGCGAAATATTTACAAATTGAAGAAGGACATAAACTTTACCGAGAAAAGAATCACAAAATAAAAACGAAACCATGGTAATGAGCATTAAGGATAAATTTCATCCCCAAATACGCCCGCCCATGGAAGAACCACGGCCGAAAAACTCAATCGCAACCACACCACCATTCAACCCCACTTCTTCTCATATACACCATCAACAAACAAATAATGTGAACCCATCACTCACAACAGGACTGGGAAATTCAAGCAGCAGATAACAACACAGATCAGAAGAGCGAGATCATGGAAAGCCTACGAGAATGGGCATACATACAGCAAGTAAATAACAACAAAACCCCCTTCCCTAACGAAGGAGAAAGCTCAATCGCAGATTTCTTCCCAAATGAAACCCCAGCTATGGTTGGTAACGGAGAAGATGAATAAAAAAGAGGATTACCAGAAAAAATATGTTATACTATTCTAATTATAACAGCTAGTTAATTAATTTAAAGAAATTAAGAAAATAAATTAAGTTAGTTATTCATAATAAATATGTGTTATCTTTCCTAAAATATCCTTACTAATCAAGTATATTGACTAGAATTATCAATATTAGAAGGTTTATCTTGGAAAAAATTCATAAATATTAGAGACAAAGTGGATTGGGGTCTTATATTTAGGACCAAAATAAAAGTTAAACAAAATCTTATATTAAGAAATAGATGAAGTATTTTTCATAAATTAACTAATTCATTTAATTTTTTTAATCTAATTAAATTATTTAAACAGGAAGGAGTAGCTAAATCCGTGAAACCGATTTGAAGGCGGCTGAAAATTGTTACTACTTCCCTGAACTTCCTAGTTCTTGCGTTTATCTTGTTATTTTACTTTGAATAAAATCTCATTTCTCACTCCCAAAAAAAAAGTGTCATTTTCATTATATAAGTCACTAATTACTACTGTTTGTAAATTTATCCCCACAGTTATTATCAATTCTTAGATATGATTCATTACATTTGTGTCTCTTTTCATAACCTCATTTATTATAAATAAAATTAAAAAAATTAATTTGAACAAATTTAAAGTAAATTCATCAACCCAAATTGTGGTGGCACTTTATTTTTACTTAAATCAAGAAAATTTTCAATTTCATCAACTTTATATTACTAAAATATAGTAGCTTTTAATTTTATTCTCATTTAATATGCACACTACTTTTTTAAGAAATCCTAATAGTTTACAAATAATAAATTAAGATGAAATTATACATTATATATTCATACAATAAATTGGCTACTCAAAAATTATTAGTAACAGTTGGCCCAGCATCTCTTTTAATTTTAAGTCTTCTTTTAAAGAGTTACGTTGTGAGTTTGAGCCTTTCTAC
Source organism: Neltuma alba (assembly GCF_004799145.2). Lineage (NCBI taxonomy): Eukaryota > Viridiplantae > Streptophyta > Magnoliopsida > Fabales > Fabaceae > Neltuma > Neltuma alba. The sequence goes on from NW_021637801.1 coordinate 14,212, forward strand.
AAAGTACATAAGTTGTGAAAAAATAATTAAATTGATAGATTCTACAAAGTACATAAGTTGTAAAAAAATAATTAAATTGATAGATATTTCTTGTAATTAATAACAACACCAATCACTCATCGAACTAAATAGTGTGAAAAAAATTACTTAATAAAGGAAATCCTTAAATTTAGGTAACAAAATACACTAATATCAACAATATAATTAAAAGCACTAAATTCGACTCGATGGCTAGATTAGCATCTTAATTTTCGCATCCATATTTTTTATTTCCATTTCAAAATATCTACTATTTAAGATAGTTTGACACTTTGACGAGTTATATAATACTACTTTTGATCCTAAATATTTATTACAAATAATTAACTTAATTAATTTTTTTAATCCACTTAAATTAGTTATCTAATTCTTATATTAGACACAATAAAACTGATTTTAAAGTAACAAATATTTTTTCTCAAAAAATAAAACTCCAAAATGATTGATATTTTGAAGTAGAGCTGGTAAATGCTAGATCAGATGAATCTATATATCTGTATATAAATCTAGATGGCTGCATCTATGAAGAAATGAATATCCATCGCAACATTAAAAGTTTTCTTCGGCGAGGGGAATTTTACTTGAAAAATGATTCCATATTCCTTCTTTTAATTATATTTTAATTAAATCAGGGCTTCCAATTAATCTCTAGATTCTCCTTTTTTTAGAAAACCTCTTAATTATTACTAACTCTAATCTCAAATATAACATCTAGTTTATAGTATTATATTGCTTCCGCAATCCAAATTCCAAAACCTAGCTAATTTGAGTTTTAATTTATTTTCATGTATCTATCCTCAAACAATTTCTTAGTCTTGTAAATACGCAACCATTAGGAACTGTTACTAAAAATAAATTAAATTTTGATATTGGCATGTTAAAATAATACAATATCATATGACATAATATATTCTAAGGAAAAATTACCGATGTTGTAAATATTATTTTGTGGATGTTCGCTCATGATCTGTTAAGATTCAAATAATGATGTTTAATGAATTACTCGTCTTATGTCCTCCTCTTCATAAATCATCAAGTATTAAGAATAAGAACATTCACATATACTGAATACATTAATATTCGTTGATTATATAAAAAATGTACATCATAAGGTTAGCATAGATATAATGCCAATTCATGCATTAGTAGCTATGATTTTTAATATAAAAGCTAGTTGGGGCTTTGATTTGATCACATGTAATATCCCAGTCTATTTTGTCTCCAAAATTTATTTTTTTGTCCCAAAATATCTTATATTGACTGTAAGAATTTTTCACCAAATAGTAGTTTTAATGCAGGTAAATAAAGATGGCAGCCTAGAAAAATCAATATATAACTATTACAAACAACTAACGTAACTATAATATCTTTAATATCTTCAAATTAGTGACCTAGTGGTAGTATTCAAAATTGGATGTAGTACTTAATAATTAGAGACGTGTATAGAGAGAGCCTCTAACTCATCAAGTTCTAAATATAAAAGTTAATTATTATTAGAGGGTTGATTTTAACTTTAAATTTAAGACCTTAATTAATTTTATGTCTCATATTTATTAATTTTGTTCTAAACTAATTTATCAATTTACAAATTGATATATAATTTAATGTTATATATGCATATTTTTAAAGAGATCATGTTAAATTTGTTGTTAGAAATTATTTAACTTCGTTAATTTATTCAATTGAATCAACTAACTCTAGCATGATAAGGCCTGATTTTCAAAAATTACAGTAATACCATCCGTCCATTAAATTTATGCTTTTTCTTTTGCCCAGAAATTAAATTTATGCTATTTTGAACATTATTGAAACCCACAAATAAATGAATATATAATAGCTAAATTGGTTTGCAACGCAGACAAATAAGTCCTGTATTAAATTTTTTTCATATGTGTAAAGCTGGTCTGATTCAATAAAAAATTCATTTGGGCTGCAAAAACAAATAAGATATCACCCCAAAACAAATTCATTCTGTTCATATCTGTGAGAAAAAGTTCTTTCGGGAAGACACTAATTTTATAAACTAAGTCTATATCAAAATATATATATATATATATATATATAAATTAGGTCTGAAGAAAGCTCTGTGTGTGTATATATGTACACTCCCTATCATCCATATACCACTTCTAATCTTTAATACAAAGTTATTTTGACTTTTCATTTAATCTTAAATATAAGATCACAATCTATTTTGTCTCCAATATATAGTTATTTTGTCCTCAAATAATTCTTATAGTGGTGCATATGTTAAGGAGATACTATCCATTTGTAATTCAAACACACATGATTAATAAGGGTATTTTAAAAAAAATATCTATTTATAACAAATAACTAACTTAATTAACTTTTTTAGCCTCCTCAGATTAGCCAAGTACGTCTTATATTGAGGATTGAAGATAGTATAACTCATTTCTTGGTAAAAAAAAATAATATAAGTCATTTTAATCAATTCATCAATATCAAAAAACAGTAATCAATTTATTAAATGTATTTCATATCAAAATATGCTTTCAACTTTACCCATATTAAAGGAAGTTTGTGAAAGAAAGCAAAAAATATAAGAAGTTACTCATATGTTTAAGTATTAATTGTAAAGACAAAATTAATAAAAAAAGTATTAATTACTCTGAGTGGTTTATATTTTTATCAAGTCCTTTTTGAGAAATAAATACTGTGGGCGGGAGAGAGTATGTAGATTTGCTTTCTCACGCCTTCTTAAATAAATAATTTTGAGATAAATTTCTTACGTGTAAATTCTATGAAAACTATCGCAACTTCCCCACAAGGCAGAGAGAGATGCATTTTAATTTTTACCCATTATTTCTATATTTTCTCACATAAAATTGTTCTCACTTCCTATTTGAATAACTGATCATTGATCCAAAGTAATAGCTTTTTTTTTTCACTAACGGATACTAAAACATGGAACACTTTAAATACAATACCATGTGTTTTGATAAAATAAAATAAAAAGTAGGGGGCATCAATTGCTAAATATTGTTGAGTTTCAGGGTGCTAGTAGTTGCTCTTTCTGGGAAATAATTTAGGAACAAAAATTCTCTTTGAACTAAAATCAATATTATGAAGTTAAGTCGAAGTCAATCAAAAAACAACGTTGCAACCATTTTTTACACTTAAAAATAACATTGCTCCGATAAATAGTTTATGATGGCCAATACTCTTCTCAAAATGGTTTAAAAGCAATAACATATATTAACCCACAAGACATCTTTGTATAGAGGAAAAGCCACGATTTTTAAATTATACTTCCTCCGTTCCTTATTATAAGAGACAAATAACCGAAGTACGTTGATCAAAAAAACAGTTAAAATTAGTTAAGAACAATTAATGTGTAAAAAGTATAATTTTTTTTCCAAAAATGCCCTCATTAATAAGGAGAGAGAGCATGAGAGAGAACAATTAAATTATTAAAAGAAAGAGAAGTGAGAGGGAGAGAGAGTGTGAGTTGGAGATAATAAATATGGGTAAAATAGTAAATTAACACAAAAAAGTAGAGACAACTTGTAAGTGTCTCTTATATATAGGAACATGCCATAAGCATCAAATGTCTCTTATAATAAGGAACGGAGGGAGTATTAGTCAGTTTCTCGATACCTAGTAATATGATCCAGAAAAAACCCAAACTCTAAGACGCATCAATTTCATTGTATCTCATGTTATGATCATACACTTTGGTACTTAATTGGAATGGCGGTAGAATTTTTTTTAAAATTAGTTTTTTAGTCTTAATTAAATACCAAGTAAATAGATGAGGGAAGTATTCTCTCAATTTTAGATAAATATAATAACTGGCTCATATAAACGTTGCTTCTTGTGGACGTCAACTTTAGGTTGATCCAAATATTCTCTCCCACAAAGGTTGTCTCAATTAAATTTGGCGGGAAAATGTCTTGGTATTAATTTTTTATTTCTGTAATTTTGCCAGATTGATGCGAAAGCAAGATGCTTAAGTAGTACTTAATTAATTAAATATTTATAAAGAGCAGAAAGAGAATAAAAAGAACACACAAAAATAGTGTCATGTCTGTATTCACATTCAAGTAATTGTCACTCTAGAATGAATCTTTTCCAGCACGCAGGAAATAATATTAAAAACATTTCTCACAATCTATGAGATATCTTAATTTATTTTATCTTTCATATTTATTATTTTTAAACTATTTTAATTAATTTATAAATTGATCTATAATCTGATATTGCACAATCATATTTTAGGGAGTGAGATAGAACCACATTTATTATAAATTTATAATTAATTATTTGGAAAAATTAATTTGCCAATTCTTATAGTTTTACCTGATTTTGAATCAGGTCCTTACATTTCTTTTCTTTTTTATTGAATCCTTATTTTATTTTTGAAAAAATGGCAAAAAAAGACCGCCGAAATAGAAAAATTGCACACAAGGACTGGTTTATAAAAATTGTTATTAAAACCCATACTATTATTGTCAAAACCCATACTAATATTGTCATGAGTCTTTATTTATAATTTTTCTATTTAGGCCGTCTTTTTTTGTCATTTTCCCTGTATTTTTTGTCTTGATGGAAGGCCTTCCATTATAACACTGTTAGTTAAGGGTTATTGGCACATCTTCTCTTCTTACTCTATTTCCCTCTCACTCCTCCGCCCAACTGCGAGCAATCTCCTCTCTCTCTCTCTCTTCATAATCATTGTCTTTCAATTCTTGCCCACCTTTTCCAATGACACCCACACCCCCCCGCACTCTTTGTTTTTCTCCTCTTCCATTCTCTCTACCAGTTCCATCTTCATTTCCTTAATTTAGTCATGACGTTGGATTCCTCCTCAGGTACTCCTCCAGTTCTTAATATAAGACCCATTTAACTAATTTGATTAGATTAAGGAAGTTAGGTAAATTAGTTAATTATAAGAAAAGTGACACATTTTTCCTAAAATACCATAATCATCTTTTTTAATACCCCTCTCTCTCTCTTCTATTTGATTATGGTTGAGGGAGTATCTATAGGGGTAATTTAGAGAAAATTGATAAATATGAGAAATGAGTCTTATATTTAGGACCAAAACCAACTCAAGAATTGGGTCATGTATTAAGAACCGGAGGAGTATTTTTTATTATACCCATGTCCCCAACTCTAACCTTGTCATTAGTAATATTGAATTCTAAAAATAACAAATTGGACATTCATGTGCGGTTTCAAAATTGTACGTGAGAAATTTTTCATAAATAAATGTTCATCAGCTCTTGACCCAAGTTCATGAATACATAGAGCGCATGCGGAAAAGGGAGAAATTGTTGCTCTTGCAAGAGCTTCTCATGGCGGTGAAGGTGTAGAGAGAGAAAGAAAGGAGAGAGAGTGATAATGGAAGAGGAGCAAAGAAAGAGATTGTGGGGGTGTCGTTGGAAAGGAGGGGGGAAGAAGACGATGATTACGGAAAGAGAGAGAAAATATTGATCAGTTGCAAACTATATGGAGGAGTGAGGGAGAAGCTGAGCAAGAAGACAGACCATACTAACATAGACTAACAGTTTGATGATGGAAGGACTTTCATCGAAACTAAAAATATAATAAGAATTTAATAAAAATAAAAAAATATAAGGACTGACAAATTAATTTTTAATTTTTCCTAATGGTTTATCAAACTTTTTTAACCCACCTAAATTAATTAAATAACTCTTTCATTGTAGGAGGTGTTTGGTTTTTTCCAAAAGTACTCATGTAAGTCAAGATAAAATTCCTCTCACATATCGTAAAATCACTTTTAAAATTATGGTTTGGTTTCCACTCAAATACCCCTAAACATAAAAGGAACATTAAAATTTTAAGGTGAAAAAATGTAATAGGTTAATTTTACATGACATCTTATCATTTGGACACAAAAATAAAGTCTTCTATATAAGACACATTGTATACTGGAGGGACCATTCATCAATATATGCATTAATTCTATCTTCTTGTTTCCCTTCGGCGTCTCATAAAATTAAATTTTAGCATATACTCCCTCTTGCCCATAATATAAGTAATTTTTATAAAAATTTCTTAGTCTATAATATACTCCTTATTATAATTTATAGGATTTTAAAAACAATATTTGACCCTAGATATAAGTCATCAACTAACTCAATAATTGCTATTTTTCAAACTCACTCTTGTTATTAATTACTTTTAGTGTTAATTAATATGGTTATCAAACTCTGTATTTCTCTATCTAGTACATCATTTAAATTGGAAATAAACTTGAAAAAAATTTAATTTAGGACAAATTTAATACTCTAACTGTCATTATTTCTTGGTATGTGAGAATTAGGGAGTATTTAGGTAGAAATCAAATCATTATTTTAAAAATAATTTTACAATATACAGAACAAAAATATGAGAAAATTTTTATTTCCATTTATATGAAAACACTTTTTAAAAGTGCTTTTTGGGATTTCCAAACACTTTGTAGTGAAAAATACTCTTCTAGTCTTATTTATAGAGAGAAGGCATTTTTTGGTCCTATTTATAAGGTACTGAGAGAAATTTTTTGTGTGGATGTACAATTTTATCCCTCATTTATTATTGTGTTGACTTTGTTTATATGAAGTATAATATATATTAAATAAAAATAAAGTTAGAAAGTCATTAAATTTTAAATAAGAGTTAATGAAATTTAATGTTTTCCTTAGTCTGTATGAAACATGCTGGAAGTGCTTTATAAATAGGATCATAGAAGTACCCTATAGAAAAGACTAGAAGGAGTAAGCCATTCAAAGAATACTATCTCCGATCTTAAATATAAGAGCTAGTTAACTAATTTGAGTAGATTAAGAAAATAAGTTAGATTAGTTATTTATAATAAACAGGTATTGTTTTTTCTAAAATATCCTTGCTAATCAAGTGTATTGGTGAGAATTATTATTATTAGAAGGATCACCTTAGAAAAAAAATGTATAAATACGAAAGACAAAATGGATTAGGGTTTTATATTTAAAATCAAAATAAAAGTGAAATGAGGTCTTATATTAAAAACTGAAAGTAGTAATTAATTTTTATTTGTCAATTTTGCCTCTGTAATTGATGCTTAATTATGAATTTTTATATTTTTTTTCCTTCACAACCTCATTTAATATAAATAAAGTTGAGACTGATTTAACAAGGAAAAAAAAACTTAAAAATAGAAAAATTATAAATAGAGACCTGTTACAACATTAGTATGAGTTTTTAACAAAAACTGATAAGTAAATGACAATAATTTTTGTGAACATATCTTTGTAGGCAATTTTTTTTATTTTTAGGGTTTGTTTTTACGATTTTTCCTTTCTTAAGTTAACCATCATTTTTTTTTTTTTGGTTTTGATGAAAGGGCTAAAGTGAGTTGTGTTGCGAGGATGGGGAATATCAGCTTTGCCTGTACGGGCACGCCACCTGTGTGAGGTATAAATATAATGCTTTCTGCTTTTAATTATTCTTGTCTCTTGAACACTTTAATTTTTGGCCTTTATTCAGATTAACGCTATCCCCAAACCCCCACCTATATATGCATTTTCAGATCTGAAGCTAAATAAATAAGCACCCGAATTGTGTTTTTGTGTGTGTGCCTTGATCACTTGATTGATAAATTCTTATTATTGACCAAATGGCTTTTCCAGCTCCACGTGATGAAGGAGGAATCGAAGTTCTTCTCATGGAGACCAGGAACCTATCACGGTTCATATCGCGGCGTGATTGGCACAATGCAGTTGAATTATGTAAGCGTAATCCCAGGCTCCTGAGCCAAGGGATGGCGAACTCGAAGGACACCGCCTTGCACGTGGCCATCAACGAGAACAGAGTTGACGTCGTGGAGAAGTTGATCGTTATAATCGAGAGTACGAGAACAAACCAGGCTCTGATAGCACGAAATAACAAGGGGGAAACCCCTCTGCATTGCGCGGCCGCGAGAGGGTCCGAGCAAATGTGCGAGCTGATCCTCCGTGCAGGAGACAACATGGGTGAGGATCTGCTAGGTATTCCCAACAAGTGGGATGAGAACCCGATCTTCGTCGCGGTTGTCCATAACCGTAAACCAGCCTTCATCTACCTCTACGATGCTGCATGTAAAAAAGGAGAAGACTACTGGGACTCATATCGGTACTTGGTTATTAAAAGAGGTACTGATGGAGATGCTGATAGAGATGCTGATGCTGACGCCGATAGAGATACTGTGCTTCACTCGGCCATTAGGAGAGGGCACGTAGGTGAGCATCACTATCCTTTCACGTCACTGTTTTTTTTTCCCCCTTAAAAAATAGTGAGATTGAACTTGCGACCTCCAAATAAGCTTTGAGGCCATTAATGCTATTTCATATTCAGCAGTTATATTTAGTGACTGCTGTGACTATATATGTGTGTTGATTATTTTATATAGATTTGGCATTCTACATCATCAAAAAGTGCCCACAGCTTTCGGACGATTTCAATGCGAAGGGAGTGAGTCCTCTTGAGCTGCTGGCCAGAACACCTTCCCTGTTTAGAAGTAGCTACAACCTTTCCTGGTGGAAACATATCATATACTTTTGTAAGTGTGTGTGTGTGTATCAATATTACTCACTTGGATTCAATCACACATTAAAAAATGGGAAGAATTACAATGAGGTACTAAAGAAAAAAAATTACAAAACAAATATCAGAAGTTGTCATTTTATATTCTGGAACTTGTTATTACATGTTGTTTAGGTTGTTATTGAGACTTTTTAGTAATTATACTTCTTCCTTTGGACCTCATACATTGTAATTCTTCCTGAAAAATTTGATATAATAAATATAAGGAACTTAACCTAAATATTGTTCTTCTCTCTCTCTTTACTTAATTTTGTATATATATTCTAGCTTATTAATTAATTAACTTGGTGTGTGGGTGCATGAATTATTGATAATAAATTGAATAATGAATTTTTCCTTTTCTGGGGGCTTGCTAGGTATACAAGTTGCTGCACTGAAGTATGATCCCAATCCTAATTCTAAAACAAATCCAGATCGTAAAAGCTCCAACATTGTCAGTCCGCCTGCTGCCCATAGAAGGCATGGTATGTTGCATGCATGGTAAAAGGGCACCCAACTGCCCTTCCCTCTCTTTTACTCAGTTATACGGTGAAATAGAGTAATTGTTAAGGACAGTATTCTCTTACACAAATCAAATTATTTATTTTATATTTTTACATGTGTATCTTTCCCAATTATTCTTGATTTAGATCCTCTTCATTTATTCTAATTTATCTATCAGTGTTGCGATCGTAATTTATGCAAAATCGATTAAGTACATATAAGTTATATAAAAATTTGAATTTTAAAAACCGTACCTGAGTTATATAAATAGTTTAACTTTTTTTTTTTTAAAAGATTTTGCACAATTTATTTGGTTGTCATCTAATCATCATATATCTCTAACTGATTTAGCAGACAAAAAGGAAGAAGCGGAACCAGTGATGAACCCAAAAAACTCAGTTGTGAATAAGAAAAATTAATTTCTTAATAATCTATTATATATATAATTCCTCCAACTAATTAAGTTTCCATATCAGTGTATATATGCTTGTTTAATTTCCTGTGAATATAAAATTAATGGATGCCACAGGGAACATATTCGCCAAGATAAGGAGGGTGAAAGAGAAGTATATATGGAGTCTTCAAATATTGGATCAACTTTTGGAAAATTACTTGAATGAAGAGAACATGAAACATCCAATTGACCCTGAATCGGGTTCAGATCATGATCCATTTGAGATGCTTGCTGCATTTGGTGGTAATTCATTTTCCCCTTCTTACCAAATTCATATCATGCCTGGGGTTGGCGTGCCTCATTGCCAAAAAGAAAAAGTAAATTAACAACTAAATTTAGTTTAGTGATGAAATTTTTGCTACTGGTGACGAAATTTCGTTGCTAATCAATTAGGGAAGGCTTTTTTTTTTTTTATAACAAAATTTAAAAATTTCATTACTAATTTGCTGTTTTTTAATATCTGCTAATTTCTTAATTTTTTAATATACCTCTTGTGATATATGTGTATATATATCCTACACATTTTATTTTGTTTCATTTTCTATTCATTTTTTATTGAACATAATCTACTAAATAAAATAAAGACATTTTGATTGTCATTTTAATTATGAACTATCCAGATTGATTTTGAATGATTCGGAGTCAATTTTTTTAAAAATAATTTATTTTAATAGATGCATAATTTAAAACATATAAAATTATAACTGACACTTTATCATTAAAAATTTTAAATCTCAACCGTTCTGGTGAAATATTATTTAATTATGTCTAGTAAGTTAATAAAAAGAATGGCTTGATTGATTTCAAAATCATGATTGAATTGAATATGTAATATAGTCCTGGAATTAAATTAATTAATTAATATTGGGCAGGGGGTGGTGATCGCAGAGACAAGATTGAGAACATCACAAATAAAGCCCTGTTGGCAGCAGCAGAGACAGGCGTGATCGAGGTAGTGGATAAGATTCTGCGAAGATTCCCAGGAATCATCCCTGAAGATACTGTAGGTCCAACGAACAAGAATATACTGATGGTGGCTGTAGAGAATCAACAGGCAGAGATATTTGTGGCACTTCGACAACACTTGAAAAAAGTACCAGGGAAGCCTAACCTGTGGGACGACCTGGTTCATGCGGTGGACGATGAAAACAACAATATACTGCACATAGCAGCAAAGTACGATGAATCCTGGTCTCATGGTTGGCAAGCTTATGGTTATGCCATGCAGATGCAATGTGAAATCACGTGGTACGAGGTAAGGATAATATCCACTCTGCACTTTTAACTAATTCTCACATATTAAAAAAATAAATGACCATTTATAAAATTCAATGTTCTTGTCTTTTATTTTATTTTTTTAAATGAAAGTTTGGGCAGATTGGATTCTAGAAATTCACACATGCCTTCATGTTCAAAAATCTAAATTAAACTCATAACATTATGAATTATGTGCCAACTCCTTATAAACTAGATTAATCTTTATTAGAAATGTGTCTTTATCTTTTTATTATGACTTTTCCATATTTTCTTGTCAGTAAGTGATGCTCCCTCAAGTATTACATAGGCACGCTGGATGATTCATTGAAAAATTAGTTAAATTAATTATTTTATAAAAAAATTATATTGATTTCTCCATAATATTCCTTTCGATTATTATCCCATTAATGAACACTCCTTTTTCATGTATACAATTAGTAGGGTCATTTTCGAAAGTATGTTGACATTTAACTAGTTTTATTTAATTTTTTCAGTGTCATTAGAGTAGGTAGTTAATACGTATAATAATAAGACGAATGAGAGGGAGTCGATACCGTGCACACAAATACACTGTGCTGTCTCCTAGAGTAATACTCCCTTGACTCTTTTTTTATGAGACAAATTCACATACTTTAATTTACACAAATAAAGAAATTTAGTTGAATATCTTTAAATTAATTTCATTTTTTTTCAAATAAAGTTATTGCTTAATATATATGTGTGTGCATGCAAATAAAACAGTTTTAACTTATTCACTTGAACTATTAAATTGCAGTATGTGAAATCATTTGTGCCCTCCCACTATCTCTTCCTTAAGAACGGAAAAGGCAAAAACCCGGAACAAATATTCACTAGAGACCCCAAAGATCTGGTGGAAAAGGGCAACGCATGGCTTAAGGACACATCTCAATCTTGCCCGGTGGCGGCAGCACTGGTGGCCGGAGTTTCTGCGACGTCGAAGTCCATCCATGGCAAAACCCCGGAACAAATATTCACTAGAGACCACAAAGATCTGGTGGAAAAGGGCACCACATGGCTTAAGGACACATCTCAGTCTTGCTCGGTGGTGGCGGCGCTGGTGGCAGGAGTTTCGTTTGCGACGTCAAAGTCCATCCCTGGAAGTATCGACGCCAAAGGCAAACCAACATTAGAAGGACATCCCGCGTTTCAACTTTTCGCCATCAGCGGACTCATAGGGCTTGGATTTTCCGTCACTGCGCTTATCATGTTCCTCTCCATACTTACATCTCGAAAACAACCCATAGATTTCAAAAGGAATCTGCCATTCAAGCTTCTTCTGGGATTAAGCTCATTGTTTGTGTCCATTGCTTCCATGTTCATATCTTTCTGTGCTTCACATTTCTTCGTGGTTGAGGACAAGTTCAAGAAAGGAATCTTCCCTCTTTATGCCGTCACTTGTCTTCCTATTTCATTGTATGCCATCGCACAGTTTCCTCTTTACATGAATCTTATGAAAGCCATTGTTAAGGACGTTCCCCAATCCCAAAAATACGTCCAGTTGTGATTGATTAAATCTTTCATGTTGTTGTTTTTCTTCACAGATTTTGTGATGTTATAATAATGATTGCTTTGTGTTATTGGTTTTGTATTTGCGAATCTTACGAACAAGAACAACCTCATATATATGGATATGGATCCTCTCTATTTACAATCTCATTTTAATTTGTCTCAATTCTAAATAGTACTTGTTAGATCAATCTTATATATTACCTTCTACTCTTAATATAAAAATTAATTTGACATTTAGTTTAATCTTAAATTTGACATTCAATTTGATTTTAAATATAAGATTTCAATCCACTTCATGTCTTATATTTATCCATTTTTTGCCCAGTAGTCTTTATAGTAGTTGCATATGTTAAATATTTTATTAAATAGTAGTTCTAGTTAATACACATGATTAGCAAGGGTATTTTAGAGAAGATAATACCTATTTATTATAAATAACTAATTTAACTAATTCTTTTAATCTACTCAAATTAATCAACTAGTTTTTATAATATTACAGATCGGAGGTAGTATATAGCTTATTAATTGGACCTTCTAATGCTTAATATTGTTATTTAATATAAAAAGATAGACATTCATATTCTGATATCTTGCTGTTATAAAACAGTACAATTGTATTCTTTGTGCTTTTTTCAAGCAAAAAATATAACCAAAAATTTGGAATAATTTGAAAAATCATAAAATATATATACATATAATTGTATTGTTTCATAACCATAACATATCAGGATCAGAATCAGAATCAGAATCAGAATCTTTCTCATTCTATACAATATGTCTGGGGTTACAAGCAATATTAAATTTGCCACCTCTCATTTATAAGAGAGTTTACGCACCAATCCGCTAGGAGGGCATTGGCCACCTCATTTGTCTTAATATTTCCTCCCATGCAATTACACAGTTTCCCCTTTTAGATGAATCTTTTGAACGCCGTCGTTTTATCTGATTCCCAGATCACACAAATATGTTCATTTCGGCTGGGAAACAACCCCCCTCTTTTTCAGGTTAACGTTTTCTTTTCATTTGGCCAATATTCGATTGGTAATATTATCATTTGAACCAAGATTTTTTTAATGTTAGATAATTGATTTTCCAGCAACTACTAATATTGAAAATTTCATAATAGATCATTTAAATTTAATATTTTATAAAACTATTATTATACTCCTCCGGTCCTTAATATAGGACTCAATTCTTGAGTTAGTTTTGGTCTTAAATATGAGATTCATTTTTCATATTTATCAATTTTTTCTAAATTACCCTTATAGATACTCTCTCAACCATAATCAAATAGAAGAGGGAGATGGGGTATTAAGAAAGATGATTATGGTGTTTTAGGAAAAATGTGTCATTTTTATTATAATTAACTAACTTACCTAATCTCCTTAATCTAATCAAATTAGTTAAATGGGTCTTATATTAAAGATCAGAGGAGTAATATTTTATAAATTAATTTTTTTCCTATTTGTCCGGTACTACAATTACGAGCCATGCAGATGCATGTCAAATATTAAGTATTAAACTTGAATCATTCATTTTTTTCATAATACTTGAATCATCCATTTTTTTAATCTAAAAGTGGAGATGAGATTCTGCGGGAAAAAAAGAAGAAAGAGAAAAAGAAAATATCCTGGACCCATTGTATTATACCAAGTTTGAGAGATTTTCAATTTCACCTGTGAATAGTATAATTTATTATAAATTTAATTATATTGGAAGGGAAATTGATTGATTTTGTTAATATTAGTGAAAATGAGTACTTTTTAATCAACTTAAATAAAATAAATGCAAGAATTGCTCACCTCCACAGAGTTTATGAGGAGGATGAATCAATAACAATGTCCGTAAAAAAATTTTTTGAGAAAGAAATAAAAAAAATTCTTTATAATAATTTTTGCATGATCACCGTGAACGTGCAAACATGCTTTCCTCTGCAATTACCATGACACTACATGCACGAGGTTTTATCGTATTTACTCCAAGCTCAATTAGAAGTAGATGATGCCTGCGGCAAGGGCGGCGGGTACGGCAACGGTAGAAATCGGAGTATAGATGCGTCGCTGGACCCTGAAGCAGTAGAATCGAAGGCACCGGGAGGCACAGGTCCGCCCAAAGGAGCGGCGACGACGCCGTCAGGGGAATCGGCAGCTTCTAGGACTCCGATGGCTCCATCGGTCAGAGGCTCAGCGAGGTCGGTCTGGGAGTTGTTACCATTAGAGGAAGACAGAGCTGGAGTGGAATCGGCTTCCACGACGGCAAAAGCCTGAACGACGGCGAGCAAGAGGAAAGCGAGGACCACAACCTGACGAGCACTTTCATATTCTAGGGAGTGAGATATAACCATATTTATTATAAATTTAAAATTAAATAATTGACCAAATTTTTTTAACCCACCTAAATTAATTAACTGAATCTTTTATTTTAGGAGTTGTTTGGTTTCTCCAAAAATGGTTTTAAAAACACTTTCATGTAAATCAAGATAAAACTCCTCTTATATATTGTAAAATTACTTTTAAAATTATGGTTTGTTTTCTAATCAAACATCCCTAAAAATGAAAGGAACATTAAAATTATGAGGAGTAAAAAAGTAATAGATTACTTTTACATGACATCTTATCATTTGGACACAAAAAAAGTCTTCTATATAGGACACATTATATACCGGCCGGATCATGCATCAATATATGCATTTATTCTATCTTCTTGTTTCTCTTCGGTTTCTCATAAAATTTTAGCATATGCTCTCTCTTGCCCATAATATAAGTAATTTTTATAAAAATTTATTGGTCTACAATATACTTTTTATTATAATTGAACAATATTTGATCCTAGATATAAGTCATCAATTAACTCAATAATTGCTATTTTTCAAACCTACTCTTGTTTCTGGTAAGGAAAAAAACCATACTCTTTTTATTAATTACGTTTAGTGTTAATATGGTCATCAGACTCTGTATTTCTCGGTCTAGTACATCATTTAAGCTGGAAATAAACTTGAAAAAAAATTTAATTTAGGACAAGTTTAATACTTTAACTGTTATTATTTCTTTGTATGTGAGAATTAGGAAGTGTTGGGGTAGAAATCAAACCATTATCTTAAAAATAATTTTACAACATACAAAGTAAGCATGCGAGATGAATTTTATTTTGATTTGCATGAAAATATTTTTTAAAAGTATTTTTTGGATTTTCAAACACCCCCAGTGAAAAATACGCTATAGAGAAGACTAGAAGGAGTACTAAACCACTTAGAGAATAATTCATTTTATTTGTCAATTTTGCCCCTATAATTATACCTAAATATTACTTTTTATATTTTTTCCTCTTTCACGGCCTCATTTAATATGAATAAATTTGGGGGAAAAATAAATTTGAGACTGATTTAATAAGTTAACCATTATTCTTTGGTTTTTTTGATGAAACGGTTAAAGGGAATTATACTGTGAGGATGGGGAATATCAGCATTGCCTGTAGGGTCACGCCACTTGGGTGAGGTATAGATATAATGCTTTCTGCTTTTAATTATTCTTGTCTCTTAAACACTTTAATTTTTAACCTTTATTCAGAATAACGTTATCCCCAAACCCCCACCTATATATATTTTCAGATCTGAAGCTAAATAAATAAGCAATTTAATTGTGTTCGTGTGTGTGTCTTGATCACTTGATTGATAAATTCTCATTATTGACCAAATGGATTTTCCATTTCCACTTGGTGATCAAGAGAGTAGCAGTGATGAAGGAAGAATCGAAGTTCTTCGCATGGAGGCCAGGAACCTATCACGGTTCATATTTATCAATTTTGGCTCCGCAATTAATGTTTAAATATGGCTCTTTATATTGTTTTCCTCCTTCACAACCTCATTTAACATGAATAAATTTGAAAAAAAAAATAAATTTGAGACTGATTTAATAAGCTAACCGTTATTCTTTGGTTTTGATGGAATGGTTAAAGGGAATTATACTGTGAGGATAGGGAATATCAGCTTTGCCTGTAGGGGCAGGCCACTTGTGTGAGGTATAAATATAATGCTTTCTGCTTTGAGTTATTCTTGTCTCTTAAACACTTTAATTTTTAGCCTTTATTCAGAATAACGCTATCCCCAAACCCCCACCTATATATATTTTCAGATCTGAAGCTAAATAAATAGGTAGTCTAATCGTGTTTGTGTGTGTCTTGATCACTTGATTGATAAATTCTTATTATTGACTAAATGGATTTTCCATTTCCACGTGGTCATGAAGAGAGTGGCAGTGATGAAGGAGGAATCGAAGTTCTTCTCATGGAGACCAGGAACCTAACACGTTTCATATTTATCAATTTTGGCTCCGCAATTAATGTTTAAATATGGCTCTTTATATTGTTTTCCTCCTTCACAACCTCATTTAACATGAATAAATTTGAAAAAAAAAATTTGAGACTGATTTAATAAGCTAACCGTTATTCTTTGGTTTTGAAGAAATGGTTAAAGTGAATTATACTGTGAGGATTGGGAATATCAGCTTTGCATGTAGGGGCACGTACGCCACTTGTGTGGGGTATAAATAGAATGCTTTCTGCTTTTAATTATTCTTGTCTCTTAAACACTTTAATTTTTAGCCTTTATTCAGAATAACGCTATCCCCAAATTAAACCCCCACTTATATATATTTTCAGATCTGAAGCGAAATAAACAAGCAATTTAATTGTGTTTTTGTGTGTGTCTTGATCACTTCATTGATAAATTCTCATTATTGACCAAATGGATTGTCCATTTCCACTTGGTGATCAAGAGAGTAGCAGTGATGAAGGAAGAACAAGCTTAGCTCTTCGCATGGAGACCAGGAAACTATCACGGTTCATATCGCAGCCTGAATGGGACGAGGCAGTTGAATTATGTAAGAGTAATCCGAGGCTCCTGAGCCAAAGGATGGCGAACTCGAAGGACACTGCCTTGCATGTGGCCATCGACGAGAACAGAGACGACATTGTGGAGAAGTTGATCGGTATAATCGAGAGTACGAGAACATACCAGGCTCTGAAAGCACAGAATAACAACAAGGAAACCCCTCTGCATCGCGCGGCCGCGAGAGGGTCCGAGCAAATGTGCGAGCTGATCCTCCGTGCAGGAGACAACATGGGTGAGGATCTGCTAGGTATTCCCAACAAGTGGTATGAGAACCCGATCTTCGTCGCCGTTGTCCATGACCATAAACCAGCCTTCATCTGCCTCTTTGATGCTGCACGTAAAAAAGGGGAAGACTCATGGGATTTGTATCGATACTTGGCTATTATTGACCCCCATGGTGGAGATACTGATGGAAATACTGTGCTTCACTCGGCCATTAGGAGAGAGCACTTAGGTGAGCATCACTATCCTTCCACGTGTCGTCTTTTTTGCGGAAAAAAAATAGTGAGATTGAACCTGCGAACTCTCACTTTTATGTCAACAAGCCATGAGGCCATTAATGTTAGTGGCTCCTGTGACGATAAATATATGTATTGATTTTATATAGATTTGGCATTCTGCATCATCAAAAAGTGCCCAGAGCTTTCGCACAGCTTCAATGCGAAGGGAGTGAGTCCTCTTGAGCTGCTGGCCAGAACACCTTCTGCGTTTAGAAGTAGCTACAACCTTTCCTGGTGGAAACATATCATATACTTCTGTAAGTATGTGGGTGTGTATAATCATACATACATACATACATACATATAAATATTACTCGCTCGGATTCAATCACATATGGCCATGTGTCATATTAAAAAAATTGACATAACATATATAAAGAACTTAACATAAATATCGTGCTTCTCTCTCTATTCATGTACTAGTATATACTATATACATTCTGCTAACTTATTAATTAGTTAACTTGGCGGGTGGGTGGATGGGTGGCATGAATTATTGATAATAAATTGGATAATGAATTTTTCCTTTTCTGGGGGCTTGCTAGGTATACAAGTTGCTCCACTGAAGTATGATCCCAATCCTACTTCTAAAACAAATCCAGATCGTAAAAGCTCCAACATTGTCAGTCCGCCTTCTGCCCATAGAAGGCATGGTATGTTGCATGCATGGTAAAAGGGCACCCAACTGCCCTTCCCTCTCTTTTACTCAGTTATACGGTGAAATAACTACTAAGGATAGTATTTTTTTAACACAACTCAAATCATATATTTTATATTTTCACATGTGTATGTTTCCCAATTATTCATGATTTAGATCCTCTTCATTTACGTATCTAATTTATCTACCAGTGTCGCGAACGTAATTTATGCAAAATTGATTAAGTACATATAAGTTATATAAAAATTTGAATTTTAACTGAGTTATATAACTAGTTTAACCTTCTTTTTTTTTTTTTAAGATTTTGTACGATTTATTTGGTTGTCATCTAGTCATCATGTATCTCTATCTGATTTAGCAGAAAAAAAGGAAGAAGCGGAAGCAGTGATGAACCCGAAAAACTCAGTTGTGATTCTTAATAATCTATTTTATTTATATATATAATTCCTCCAACTAATTAAGTTTCCATATCAGTGTATATATACTTGTTTAATTTCCTGTGAATATAAAATCAATGCATGCCACAGGGAACAGATTCGCCAAGGTAAAGAGGGTGAAAGAGAAGTATGTATGGAGTCTTCAAATATTGGATCAACTTTTGGAAAATTACTCGAATTACTTGAATGAAGGGATCATGAAACATGCAATTGACGTTGAATCGGGTGCAGATCATGGTCCATTTGAGATGTTTGCTAGATTTGGTGGTAATTCATTTTCCCCTTCTTACCAAACTCATATCATACCTGGGGTTGGTGTGCCTCATTGCCAAAGAGAAAAAGTAAATTAACAACTGAATTCAGTGATGAAATTTTTGTTACTAATGAATTTAATCAGTGACGAAATTTCGTTACTAATCAATTAGGGAAGAGCTTTTTTATAACAAAATTTGAAAAATTCATTACTAATTTGCTGTTTTTTAATATCTGCTAATTTCTTAATTTTCAAATATACCTCTTGTGATATATGTATATATATACTACACATTTTATTGTACTTTCTATTCATTTTTTATTGAAGGTGATCTACTAGATAAAGTAAAGACAGTTTGATTTCTTACTACGAGCACATTCCATACTCATTAGAAGGTGAGTGTTCATTATAATATAAACCACCCAAATTGATTTTGAATGGTTTAGATTCAAATTTTTTAAAATAGTTTATTTTAATAGATGCATAATTTAAAGTATATAAAATTATAACTGACATTTAAATCTATCATTAAAACTTTTAAATCTCAACTGCTCTGGTGAAATATTATTTAATTATGTCTAGTAAGTTAATAAAAAGAATGGCTTGATTGATTTCAAAATCATGATTGAATTTAATATATAGAGTAAAATACTCTAACGACCCCTCAGTTTTATCTTAATTACATAGACATCCCCCTATTTTGAAAACCTATATAGACTTCCCTTAAAATTAAAATACAGGTTACACTAACTCTCTTGTATAACTGATATTTTATTCCCATCTATCTAAACGGTTAGTTAACTGTTAATTGTAACTTTTTAAGTTCTTTTTTTTTAACCAAAATACGTCTCTTTATCATAAGAATTAATTAAACACTTATATTCCTAAAAAAAATGTGCAACCAAAAACTGCTTTTAATACATGAATTTTCAAACTTTTTAATATATTATAAAATTTATTAATTTTGAATTTATTGTAAAATTTTATAATTTTAATTTTTCATCATATTTTAAATTTCTTTATTTTATTTTTTAAATGGTTAAAAATATATATCAAGCACATATTTTTACTCACTTTATAGTATAAACTATGTAAGTTTGATAGATTGTGTAAGTCATTTGAATCTATAATTTAAAATTGTTTTTTTTTACCTGCTATAATTTAAAATTGTTAAACACATTTTTTTGTACAAACATTTATAAACACATTAAGTTTAGATTGAAAACATTAAGCAAATAACTATTTGCAAAAATAAGAAAATAAAATAAGGAAAAATAAAATAAAATATAGTTTAATATAAATTTTGGGATTGATTAGAATGGGGTAAAATAGTAAATAAAATTTATTTTAATATAAATTTTAATTAAAAATTATGTTTTTAGAATCTTTTGAGAATATTCTTAACGGTGTTAACATATTGGACTAAACTGTATGTTTTTAAAATAAAAAGGAGGTTTGTGTAATTAAGGTATAACTGAAGAGTTGTTAATGTATTTTACTCTAATATATAATGTATACCTGGGATTAAAGGAATTAATTAATTAATATTGGGCAGTTGGTGATGATCACAAACACAAGGTTAATGAGATAACAAATAAAGCCCTGCTGGCGGCAGCAGAGACAGGTGTGATAGAAGTAGTAGATAAGATTCGACAAACATTCCAACAACAAATCATCCCCAGACATACCGTAGGATCAACGAAAAGGAATATACTGATGGTGGCTGTGGAGAATCAGCAGGCACAGACATTTGTGGCACTTCGACAATACTTGAAAAATGTACGAGGGAAGCCCAACCTGTCGGACGACCTGGTTCATGCGGTGGACGATGAAAACAACACTATACTGCACATAGCAGCAAAGTACGATGAATCCTTGTCTCATGGCTGGCAAGCTATTGGTCATGCCATGCAGATGCAATGTGAAGTCACGTGGTACGAGGTAACTATGATACCCACTCTGCACTTTTAACTAATTCTCAGGTGCTAAAAAAATAAATGACCATTTATAAAATTCAATGTTCTTGTCTTTTTTTTTTTTTAAATGAAAGTTTGGGCAGATTGGATTCTAGAAATTCACACATGTCTTCATGTTCAAAATCTAAATTAAACTCGTAACATTGTAAATTATGAGCCAATTCCTTATAAACTAGATCAATCTTTGTTAGAAATGTGTCTTCGTCTTTTTATTATGATTTTTCCATATTTTCTTGTCAATAAGTGATGCTCCCTCAGGTATTAAATAGGCACGCTGGATAATTGATTGAAAAATTAGTTAAATTAATTATTTTATAAAAAATTATACTGGTTTCTCTATAATATTTCTTTTGATTATTATCCCATTAATGAAAACACCTTTTTCATGTATACAATTAGTAGGAAATAATTTGAAAAAAAAAATTAAAAATTTAGGAGAAAAAATAAATTAAGCTATCGTATTATATTTAAAATCAAAACAAATTTTTATATTTAAGACTAGATAGAGTACCAATTAACGGGTCATTTTGGAAAGTATATTAACATTTAATTTAACTAGCTTTATTGAATTTAATTTTTTCAGTGTCATTAGAGTAACGTAGTTAATAAGTATAATAAGAAGACGAATGAGAGGGAGTAGATACCATGCACAAAAATACACTATGCTGTCTCATAGAATAATACTCCCTTGACTCTTTTTCTATGAGACAAATTCACATACTTTACACAAATAAAGAAATTTAGTTGAATATCTTTAAATTAATTTTATTTTTCAAATAAAATTATTACTACCCCACCTACCTCCGGTCCTTAATATATGACCTTATTAAACTTTTATTTTGGTCCTAGATATAAGACCCCAATTCACTTTATCTCTAATATTTATGCATTTTTTAAAGTAGTCTTTCTAATAATAATAGTTCTTGTTAACACACTTAATTAGCAAGGATATTTTAGAAAAGACAATACATATTTATTACAAATAACTAACTTAACTTATTTCTTTAATCTTTTCAAATTAGTCAACTAGCTGATATAACTAAGACTGGATGTAGTACTTAATATATATGTGTGTAGGCGCGCGCGCAAATAAAACAGTTTTAACTTATGCACTTAAAGTATTAAATTGCAGTATGTGAAATCATTTGTGCCCTCCCACTATCTTTTCCTTAAGAACGAAAAAGGCGAAAGCCCGGAACAAATATTCGCTAGAGACCACAAAGATCTGGTGGAAAAGGGCAACACATGGCTTAAGGACACATCTCAATCTTGCTCGGTGGTGGCAGCGCTGGTGGCCGGAGTTTCGTTCGCCACATCAAAGTCCGTCCCTGGAAGTATCGACGCCAAAGGCAAACCAACATTAGAAGGACATCCCGCGTTTCAACTTTTCGCCATCAGCGGACTCATAGGACTCGGATTTTCCGTCACTGCGCTCATCATGTTCCTCTCCATACTTACATCTCGAAAACAACCCATAGATTTCAAAAGGAATCTGCCATTCAAGCTTCTTCTGGGATTAAGCTCATTGTTCGTGTCCATTGCTTGCATGTTCATATCTTTCTGTGCTTCACATTTCTTCGTGCTTGAGGACAAGTTCAAGAAAGGAATCGTCCCTCTTTATGCCGTCGCTTGTCTGCCTATTTCATTCTATGCCATGGCACAGTTTCCTCTTTACATGAATCTTATGATAGCCATTGTTAAGGACGTTCCCCAATCCCGAAAATCTGTCCAGTTGTGATTGATTAAATCTTTCATGTTGTTATTTTTCTTCACAGATTTTGTGATGTTATAATAATGATTGCTTTGTGTTATTGGTTCTGGTTTGTATTTGTGAATCTTATGATCAAGAAAAACCTCATATATATATATATATATATATATAGATCCCTTCTATTTACAGTCTCACTTTAATTTTGCCTCGATTCTAAGTTATACTTTTTGGATCAATTTTATATATTACTTTCCTCTTCTTAATATAAAATTAGTTTGACATTTAGTTTAATCGTAAATTCGACATTCAATTTGATTTTAAATATGAGATCTTAATCCACTTTATATCTTATATTTATCCATTTTTTGTCAAGTAGTCTTATAGTAATTGCATATGTTAAATGTTTTATTAAATAATAGTTATAATTAATATATATGATTAGCAAGGGTATTTTAGAAAAGACAATACCTATTTATTACAAATGACTAACTTAACTAATTTTTTTTAATCCACTCAAATTAATTAACTAGTTTTTATAATATTTCAGATCGGAGGTAGCATATAGCTTATTAATTGGACCTTTATCTGATGCTTAATATTGTTAATTAATATAAAATGATAGATATTCATATTCTGATGTCTTGCTGTTATAAAACAGTACAATTATATTGTATTCTTTGCGATTTGTTCAAGCAAAAAATATAACGACAAATTTGGAATAATTTGAAAAATCATATATATATATATATATAATGTATGGTTTCATAACCATAACATACCAGAATCAGAATCAGAATGTTTCTCATTCTACACATATGTCGGAGGTTGCAAGGATATTAAATTTGCCACCTCTCATTTATAAGAGAGTTTACATGCCACTCCACTATGAGGCCATTGGCCACCTCATTTGTCTTTTATTTTCCTTCCATGCAATTGACAACAGGTTTCCCCCTTTTACATGAATCTTTGAACGCCGTCGTTTTAATCTGATTCCCAGATCACACAAATATGTCCATTTCCGCTGGGAAACCCCCCCTTTCAGATTAGCGTTTTCTTTTCATTTGCCAACATTCGATTGGTAGAGTATTATCATTTGAACCAAGATTTTTTTTAATGTTAGATAATTGATTTTCCATCATCTACTAATATTGAAAATTTCACAATAGATATTTAAATTTAATATTTTATAAAAACTTATTATAATATTTTATAAATGAATTTTCTCCCTATTTGTCTGGTATTACAATTATGAGCCATGCAGATGCACGTCAAATATTAAGTA
>NW_021637802.1:0-97942 GCF_004799145.2 Neltuma alba
GTTATAGGTTGGAGGATTTTAAGTTGGCTCGCTAAATTAAACGCATTAGGAAACGAGACTATGGTAGTTATAATTATTATAATATTAATAACCATTATTGAAATATGCCCACGACCACCAAAATAATAGCATATAGGCCATTGAAAAATTATAGTTTAGCAGTCATTTTTAATGCTGGGGAACTGTGCTTCTAGAAGTTTTTAATAAACGTGACCATGGAACACTTAATCATTAAAAAATAAAGTTAACAGTTGTGTTCGGTTCAAATTAAATTATGATTCATCAATAAAAAGTTAAAAACTTGCTGCTTACCTTTTTTCTTTGGCCTTTTATTTTATTAGCCTACCGGATTCTTTCAAAACTAAAAATCACTTCTTTTTTATTAGTCATCAATTTCTTGATTCTTTCGAGAGATTTTTCGGGGTATTACTATTTATTTTACAAAAAATAAAATTATATCTATTTTTAAAATAAAAAACAACTCTTTTATGTTTAAAATCCCTCCCCATGAAAAGAAGTATTTTCATAATTAATATTTTTATTTTGGAACTTATAGGCTATAGCATGCTTTTAGAAAACACAATTTTTAATTACCTGTTCAAAATCACTTTTATTTGGTCTAAATGTTCCAACTCTGAGATTCTCGTTTCCAATATCATATTGATATTGCACACCTAACGTCGCCATCTTGTCCTGCCAAACATGATAAGCTTCACTTGTTGGGGCACACGTATTAATATGTCTATAGTAATAAATAAATATAAGTGTTCTAATTCGCTTTGATGTATAAAAAGCATATAAAGAAACATTATCTTAATAATATGTCTATCATTTGTTAGGAATTTTACCTCCGGTCTTAATTATAAGAGCCAGTTGACTAATTTGAGAAGATTAAAGAAGTAAGTTGAGTAGTAGTTGTTCTAAATAGATGATATCTTTCCTAAAATATTCTTGCTAATCAAGTATATTAACTATAACTATAATTATTAGAAGGATTATCTTGGAAAAAATTGAGTAAGTATGAGAGACAAAATGGATTTAGATCTTATATTGAGGACCAAAATAAAAGTCAAACAGGGTCTTATATTAAGGATTGGAAGTATAATATCTTTCTTGAGTTGTTAAAAGTATAAAATACAACACCAAAAAAAAATTTTAACATTTTAAATTTTGTTATTCTTTGCTTTGAGAGATTTGGAGGTAAGGGGACGGAAGGAGAAAGAATAATCCTCCTTATACATCGCTAATTAAAATCCCAACTCTTTTACCATTTTTACTCAAAATCATCTCCCCTCCATAAAAGATATCTTCTACAAACATGATATCTCAATAACAACGAATTGGCAAGATTATTTTCATGCATGCATCTATAGGAGATATATTTTGACTGTTGGAATAAAGTTTCTAAATTAAACGGTTTGAATGGCTCCGATTTGTATGCCCCCACTAAATTTCACAAGGCAATAAAAAACATTTATTCAGAATAATGTGGAGGCCACCCTGTCATACACTATTTTTGAAAAAACAAATATTGTTAGCAACAATTCATGCATATTTTATATGACATCAACCTTTCCAATTATATTTAATACTTTAATCTTATTTATGGTGCATCAAGTACTCTAATATTATTTTTAGTGCATTCAACACCCTTATATTATTATTTTAATTTACATCCATAACCCTAATCTTATTTATAATTTAGAGTGTTAGATGTTTTATTTAAAAAAATAACATCAGTGTGTTAGATGTACCATAAATAAATCATGATGCTAGATGCATTTAGAAAATACAATTAGGGTATTAGATGCACCTATAAAATAATATTAGATATGTTTTATTCTTTTTTATATTTTAATTTACATCCAACACCCTAATTTTATTTATAGTTTAGGATGTTAGATATTTATTTAAAAAAAAATAACATCAGTGTGTTAGATGCACAATAAATAAAATCATGATACTAGATTTATCTAGAAAAATAAAATTAGAACAGTAGACACATCTATAATGTTAGGGCGTTAGATACATATTTATTCTTTTTATTTGTCTATAGTAGAATGTGTCGTCGTTTTGTAATTTGTATGTCCCAAAAAGGTCAATGGGCTAGCTTTTGGGGACCCTTCATCATGCACAGTATATAGAGTTGGGAAAACAGGTCAAGCCCATTGAGTCGGCCCGTTTAAAACCATTTTAAGTTGAGGGCGAGCCGAGTTTATAATTTAAGGTTTTCAAAAAAAAACTTGGACTTAAAAAGGCCAACCCGTTTAAACTTACTATCAGTAATTTTTTTTTAATTTATATTTTTTTCCCTTGATCCTAACCTAAGTCCCTAACATTTTACACACTCTTCCTTTCTAAGTTTTATTTTCAATCTTTCACTCACTGTCAGCTACGCTTTAGTCTCTAATAATATTAAAATAAATAAAAATATATTCTACATATACTAAATCAAATTTCAAATTTGTATTTATTTAAACTAACAGTTATATATTAAAATAAACAAAAATATATACTCGTATTAAAACAAAAATTTTAATGATTGAACCAATAGATTCATATCAATTTGTATATGTTATAAATTTTAATAATAAGTTAACACTTTTTTTATGGTAATTACTACTTCCGGTCCTAATTATAAGACCCCGTTGACTAATTTGAGGAGATTAAGGAAAGAAGTTAAATTAGTTTTTGTAATAAATAGGTATTGTCTTTTCTAAAATATCCTTACAATCAACTATATTAGCTAGGACTAATTATTAGAAGGATTATCTTGGAAAAAATATGCATAAATATGAGAGACAAGTGGATTGGGGTCTTATATTTAGGACCAAAATAAAAGTCAAATAGGGTCTTATATTAAGGACCGGAGGTAGTATATCAAAATTTTTACTCTATATTTAAATGGAGCTAGACAAGTGAGCTAGACAAAACCAAAGAATACCATCTTGAACAAAAGCAAAAAGAAGATGACATAGTTAGCTCATTAAAAGCACACTAAGGATCAATCCAAAGTGCTAAGATATTTCAGACTTCCCACGAGACTGTGCATCAAAGTGATTTCACAATTAAAACTTGAGGAAAAAAATACTATCTCCAGTTCTAATTATAAGATTTTGTTTGTAGTCTATAAATGAGGTTTTATAATTAAGACTGGAGATAATAAGTAGGCAATACAGAATTAGTCCCCAGTGGTTGCGAAGTTGAAACCTTTAAAACAAACTTAACATTGATACTTTTAAATAAACTTACTGGTAAGCAAAAAAATTCAATTCAAAAAGACAGAAGAAGACATATTAAAATCCAAAATAGCTAAATAGTATCAAGAAAAAATCATTGATATTTTTAGCAGTTAAGAAAAGCCTATTAGTGAAATGCAATCAAATATTCTTATAATTGATGATAGTGATGATAGTATTTGTCTACTTTTTTTTTTTTTTTTAGTGAAAGCATTTGTCTATTTTTAATGAAACTTTTGGATGTTAATGTTACTTACTTGTTATGTCTAATGGATGTTTTATATTTTTTGTATATTGATGAATATTTATATATGATGATATTTTGTATTTGTGACTTAGTTTTATTCATATTTATGTCTTTTACTAGTAATTTTATTATTTTGTTTTCATTTTTTGTGATAAAACATGTAAGAAATATAAAAAATAAATTTTTTTTAAACAGATCGAAAGCTTGTGGGCCAGCCTTGAGCTCGTCTTCTTAAGGACCGGACCTAGCAAATTGGGGTATTTTTAAAATTTTCGCTTTGTAAGACCGGTCCTTGTAAGTCCGCCAGCCCTGTAGGGCCGGGCTAGCTTGTTTTCCCAGCTTTAGTATACAGTGAGAAAGGAGTCAAAGTTCAGCTTGCGCCTTTCTTCCTTGTCCTACATCTTTTTCTTTTTTTTGAACTTTTACAAAGTGTCCATATTCAAAGTTAGACTTCAAATTCAAATTTAATTCCAGTCACGTAGCAAGATAGGATCAATATTCTAAATCCATCTTTATAATGCAAACTAAAATCTTGCTCACAGGTTTATTTTTTTTTAGATAACACATTTCAAATGTGGAGGGGCGTCACTTGGAGTAGGTATGCAGCATCATGTAGCAGATGGATGTTCAGGTCTGCGCTTCATCAATACATGGTCAGACATAGCTCGTGGCCATGATCTTACCCTTCGGCCCTTCATCGACCGGACCCTTCTTCGAGCTCAGGACCCTCCTCGGCCGGTTTTCGATCACATCGAATACAAACCCCCTCCGGCCATGATCACTCCCTCCTCCTTGCCACCATCACCCACAAAACCAGGGGCAGACCCAGCACCGCCAGCTGCAGTGTCTATTTTCAAAATGACTCGTGACCCCCTGAACCTTCTGAAATCCAAGTCCAAAGAAAATGGCAACACAATCAATTATAGCTCCTATGAGATGTTGGCTGGCCATGTGTGGAAAAACGTGTGCAAGGCACGTGGCTTACCCCATGATCAAGAAACCAAACTGTACATTGCTACTGATGGAAGGTCTAGATTGAAGCCAGGGCTGCCAGAAGGTTACTTTGGAAATGTGATATTCACAGCCACACCAATGGCTATTGCTGGTGATCTCATGTCAAAGCCAACTTGGTATGCTGCGAGCAAAATTCATAATGCTTTGGTGAGAATGGACAATGAGTATCTGAGGTCGGCTTTGGACTACCTAGAGCTTCAACCTGATCTTAAAGCTCTTGTTCGTGGGGCTCATACTTTCAAGTGTCCAAATCTTGGGATCACTAGTTGGGTTAGGCTGCCAATACATGATGCTGATTTTGGGTGGGGGAGGCCTATTTTCATGGGACCAGGTGGGATTGCGTACGAGGGACTGTCTTTTATAATACCAAGTTCATCAAATGATGGTAGCTTGTCTGTTGCCATTGCTCTCCAGCCTGACCACATGAAAGTGTTTCAGGAATTGTTATATGACATATAATTCTTTTTCTTCCTTTTTTTTGGACACTTCATGAACCTTATACATAATTTAGACCCGTGAACGATTCAGTAAAGTGTAATAATCTGTAACCTCTCTTAAGTTTATTTCGTTCTGACATGACTGCTCAGTATTTATAATTTCTGAGATGCTTCAATTCACAAGTTCCTCATAGTATACAATGTGTCGACTGTTTTTGGCTGCTGTGTTGTTAATGAATGTTCACCTCCGGATTTCAATTTTTCTATAGCTACCTCAACTCGTTTATTGACTAGTTTTTCTCTTTGGCTCTTTCCAGGAACATGTGTATTAAATCACAGGAAAACTGTTGTACTTTATAATTAGAATGATTCAACAGCGAGGTTGCTGGGAACTCTGTGTTGTGCTTCTTCAAGAGTACATGATAGGCAGAGATAAGAAGTCCAAGCACCTACCATACCGAAAGATTACAACTTCCATAAGAAAATTCTGGTAATTTTAAAAAGGGGAATCAAATTGCTAGGTGACAAACAAAGATGCCCGTTTAGGATCATGAAAAGAAAGACGCAAACAATAGGAGCAATAAACCCAAAAAAAAAAAAAATCACCATATGACTACAAGATTTCTTCCTTTAGAACACACCCCAAAGGATTAGTGAAGAGGAAAAAGAATATCAAAGCAAAGCTTGCAACAGAAAGAGTTAAACTTGAGCCCCAAAAAAACGTTGCTCGTAATGATGAAGTTGCAGAGTTGCGAGTGGGAGGACGACGATTAATATTTTCACCACCAGAACCAGAAGGTGATCCCCTTCCTCCCTTTCCATGTGCTTTTCGTAGAGTATCAGATATCTCAATTTTCTTTCCCTCAACTTTTTCGCCCAGCCTGTTCTTCTCCTTCATGCTTCCATACGATAATCCCTCTATCATTGAAACAGTGAAACAAACAACAGATTCAGGAAACAAACAATATAGGATTGCAAGTGGTTGAAGAGGCAGAACAAATGTTACCCAGAAATTCCTGCGTCTGCACATAGGTGTGGTTTAAAGCTCTGCTTTCCGAAGCGGAAAATGTCTGGAAATCTGAAGTTGAAATGGCTCGAGCAAATGAAACGAAAAGAAACAGCACAAGAATTGTTGACCCCATCTTAGGTTTTGACGAGGAAATTAGGGTGCTTTGCCTGTGCATAAATAGGTCCCCTGTTTTACTTTGAACGAAGTAGAAAGGTTGGCTCAACTCCTCAAGTGACAGTGACTTGCACCTGATTGATTCTTTGGTGTTTCTGTGGCCCAACACAATTTGAGATGAGAATCAAAGGGCTACGTTGATCACTCTTTCAAAGTATCATTTAATATTTTTAAATTAATTTTTAGTTCATCAAATATTTAAAGTATTTTCTTTTAATACTACCTCATATTTTAAAGTAATTTTTAGTATACTTAATACTTTAAAGTATTTTTCACTTTAGAATTAAATTTGCACGAGAATTTATTTTATAATATTAGATGTTATTAAAAAATACTGTAAGGTGCTAAATATAAAAATACCCAAATTAATGGGTTTATATATGCCAAGACATTAATTTTTTTAAACAAAAATTAGTAGCGTAATAATGTTAGTTTTTTATTTTCCAGGGTAGAAGAAATTAATTTAGTGATGTAATAGTGCAAGTCTTTTTTTTTTTTTGAGCCATTTTAAGTACTTCCTTGATGAGGGGGAATAAGAAATGGGGACAAGTAAGGAGGAAAGTAGCTATTTGGAAGGGACTTTCACAGACCATTGGATTCTTTTGGAAAGAAGCTAGCGGTATTGTGATTAGAAATGGATGGCAACCAGTAACAGTTTCCCACGCAGTAAAGAAAGACAGTGATTGGCACATGGAATAAAGTTGTCACTGTGTAGAAAAATAAAAGGAATTTTCTTTTTGATTTTCCCTTCTTTTCTTTCCTGGAACGTACAAAAGAATCCTCTGCTGCATGGTTCAGGATAAAACTGATGCTCCTACAACTTGACACACAATTTGCAGTCAGCATATGACCCCTTTGGTGCTTGTAGTATTTTACAAAATTTAAGATAATCAAGGGATTATTGTTAAATTCTCCAATACAGGAATGCAATTTTTTTTATTAGGCACAACTATTTTTCTTATTGAAGACCTGTTTAAAGTACCGTCAAACATGATGTGTTATATTTGGAGTGTTATATTGGAAGCTATGGCATGCGTGTGATACACTCATTTTCAACAAGGAGCGAACCCAAAGCTATCAGCTAGCCAATGCGACTATTTCTTTTTCCCACCATGTCACCAAGGCAAAGACTTTTTCGTAACCATTTGCATCAGCTTTGTTGTTTCTAGCTGCTTGATTGTAGTTAGCTCCTTTTACTTTGTTCTGTAATCCGTTCCTCTGTACTTGTAGTGCTTATACATATTCTTGATTAATGAATTACCTTTCTAATAAAAAAATATCATCGAGTATTAAATGTGGACAAATTTCCTAACAGAAAAATCAAATATTGATTCGTCATATTGTAATGAACTAACTCTTTTTATTAGACTAAGTTATTATACATTGTTGAATAAAATTTTTGTTAAAAATCAATAATTAAATTATATATATTATTAAATTGAATTATAAAATCTCTTAACTTTTGCCAAGCGGGATTGAGTTGATTGATAAAAGTCTATACTTCTTGAAGCATCTACAAAAGGGGACATCATGGTTAAGCCGACAGAAAGTCATCATGTGGTGTTGTTATCTAATAAGCTTTATTGTAACCCTAATCCAACAGGATATAGAACTCCATTTGGGTGTTGTCATGTTCAATAGAAGGGAAGAGATGGGGGAGGGGGGAATGTTTAGTAGAAGAAATGGACGGCAGAAGGTAATTTGATTTGAGGAGAAGAGATGCGAGCGAAGAGATTTTTTTAATGTGCTTGTTTTGGTTTACGGTTGCCATAGATAGCGTGCTATTAGGATATTACTTCTAGTCTTTTGATACTACCTTCGGTTCTAATTATAAAAACCAATTGACTAATTTGAGGAAATTAAAGAAAGAAGTTAAGTTAGTTATTTATAATAAATAAGTGTTGTCTTTCCTAAAATATCATTACTAATCAAGTATGTTAGCTAAAACTATAATTATGAGAAGGACTATCTTGGAAAAAATTGAGTAAATATGAGAGATAAAATGGATTGGGGTCTTATATTTAGGATCAACATGAAAGTCAAACGTGATCTTATATTAAGGATCGGAGGTAGTAGTATATAACTAATTTAAAATTTAATTTAGTTTTAAATATAAAATTTTAATTTATTTTGTCTCTCATATTTGTCTATATAGTCCTTGTAGTAGCTACACATATTAAGTGTTTTATCAAATCATAGTTCTAACTAATGTACATGATTAGCAAAGGCATTTTAGTGGAGACAACACATGTTTGTTATAAATAACTAACTTAATTAATTTTCTTAATCTACTCAAATTAGTTAAAATAGCTGTTATACTACCTCCGGTGCTTAATATAAGAGCTAGTTTGACTTTTAATTTGATCCTAAATATAAGACTTTAGTTTACTTTATCTCTAATATTTTTTCATTTTGCCCTCAAATAATCCTTATAGTAGTTGCATATATGTTAAGGAGTTACTATCGATTTGTAATTCAAATACACATGATTAATAAGATCATTTTAGAGAAGACAACATCTATTTACTACAAATGACTAACTTAACTAACTTCTTTAATCTCTTTAAATTAGTCAGTTAGGTTTTATTATGTATATTATGTTAAAGGAAGTCTTATCAAATTGAAGTCATTATGCTAGAAACACAGTTACAACATATACCTAAGGCTCTTGAAACTCAAAAGAAGTACAAGCCTAGACAAAAAAAAAAAAAAGTGCAGGGAGGGAAAAAAAGGTAATAGAGAGATGATACTATAATAGAAAAAGTCCCATATTTACACTACAAAATAGGTCTTATATTATTTATATTACAAAGTAGGTCTTATATTTGAGACCAGAGGAGTATTAAAAAAATTCCTATCAAATTGGTTTAAGTCATTGTGGTAGAAAGACAACTCCAAGATCTATTTAAATCTAAAAAGCTTAACATATCCCAGCTCAGCCACTATAACATGCGGACAATTGTGCCTAGAAAAAAATATTTATTTTTAAATTCTGTTAAAATAATCACTGATGGGCTCAAAGAAAGTTTATGTATTTATGTGTGGTGCCTGATGATGAATATTTCTCTAGATTATGTAATTATACCTTCTGTCCTATTGCACTCTAACTTATCTTCTCATCAGAAATCATTTTATTTTAATATTTGTTTAGGAAAAAAAACTACCAGCTCTTTATCGAATTTAATAAACTGGAACCAAATAAGTTAATTTGGCCCAAACGTCCATCTAATTTATTTTTATGATAAGATATGGTGCTGCTTGCCGCCCGCAGGTTTGGGCCCTTGAAGGGATTCTAAATTCAAATGCTCTTGAGATGCAAACTAAAATCTTATTTTTCAACCACCTTGATCTTATTTTTCAGTTGTATTCAATACTCTAATCTTATTTATGGTGCATCAGGTACTCTAATATTATTTTTAGTGCATTCAACACCCTTATATTATTATTTTAGTTTACATCCATAACCCTAATCTTATTTATAATTTAGAGTGTTAGATGCTTTATTTAAAAAAATAAAATCAATGTATTAGATGCACCATAAATAAAATCATGATGCTAGATGCATTTAGAAAATACAATCAGGGTATTAGATGCACCTATAAAATAATGTTACAGTGTCAAATATTGTTATATTCTTTTTTATATTTTAATTTGCATCCAACACCCTAATTTTATTTATAGTTTAAGGTGTTAGATACTTTATTTAAAAAAATAACATCAGTGTATTAGATGCACTATAAATAAAATCATGGTACTAGATTTATTTAGAAAATAAAATTAGAATATTAGATACATCTATAATGTTAGGGTGTTAGATACAGTTTTATTCTTTTTTATTTGTCCATGGTAGAACGTGTCTTTGTTTTGTAACTTGTATGTCCTAAAAAGGTCAATGGGATGGCTTCTGGCTCTGGGGACCCTTCATCATGCACAGTATACAGTGAGAAAGGAGTCCAAGTTCAGCTTGCGCCCTCCTTCCTTGTCCGAGTCCGACATTTTTTTTTTTAACTTTTACACACTGTCCATATTCAAAGTTAGACTTCAAATTCAAATTTAATTCCAGTCACGTAGCAAGATAGGATCAATATTCTAAATCCATCTTTATAATGCAAACTAAAATCTTGCTCACATGTTTATTTTTTTTTAGATAACATATTTCAAATGTGGAGGGGCGTCACTTGGAGTAGGTATGCAGCATCATGTAGCAGATGGATGTTCAGGTCTGCGCTTCGTCAATACATGGTCAGACATAGCTCGTGGCCATGATCTTACACTTCGTCCCTTCATCGACCGGACCCTTCTTCGAGCTCAGGACCCTCCTCGGCCGGTTTTCGATCACATCGAATACAAACCCCCTCCGGCCATGATCACTCCCTCCTCCTTGCCACCATCACCCACAAAACCAGGCGCAGACCCAGCACCGCCAGCTGCAGTGTCTATTTTCAAAATGACTCGTGGCCACCTGAACCTTCTGAAATCCAAGTCCAAAGAAAATGGCAACACAATCAATTATAGCTCCTATGAGATGTTGGCTGGCCATGTGTGGAAAAACGTGTGCAAGGCACGTGGCTTACCCCATGATCAAGAAACCAAACTGCACATTGCTACTGATGGAAGGTCTAGATTGAAGCCAGAGCTACCAGAAGGTTACTTTGGAAATGTGATATTCACAGCCACACCAATGGCTATTGCTGGTGATCTCATGTCAAAGCCTACTTGGTATGCTGCGAGCAAAATTCACAATGCTTTGGTGAGAATGGACAATGAGTATCTGAGGTCGGCTTTGGACTATCTAGAGCTTCAACCTGATCTTAAAGCTCTTGTTCGTGGGCTCATACTTTCAAGTGACCAAATCTTGGGATTACCAGTTGGGTTAGGCTGCCAATACATGATGCTGATTTTGGGTGGGGAAGGCCTATTTTCATGGGACCTGGTGGCATTGCGTACGAGGGACTGTCTTTTATAATACCAAGTTCATCAAATGATGGTAGCTTGTCTGTCGCCATTGCTCTCCAGCCTGACCACATGAAAGTGTTTCAGGAATTGTTATATCACATTTAATTCCTTTTCTTCTTTTTTCTCCCTTGGATACTTAATGAACCTTATGCATAATTTAGACTTTGTGAACAATTCATTAGTGTAATAATCTGTACACTCTCTTAAGTTTGTTTCATTCTGACAAGACTGTTGAATATTTATCTGAGACAGTTCAAATTCGCAGGTTCCTTATAGTATACGATGTGTCGACTGTGTTTGGCTGATATGTTGTTAAATGAATGTTCGTTTCATGATTTCAATTTTTATATACCTGCATCAACTCGTTTGTTGACTAGTTTTCCTTCTTCTTGTTTTTTTTTCTCCCAGGAACTTGTGTGTCAAACTAGAGGAAAACTGGCGTACTTTAGAATGATTTAACAGTCAGGTTGCTGGGAACTCTGTCTCGTGCTTCTCCAGGAGAACATGATAGGCAGAAATGAGAGGTTCAAGCACCTATTCATATATGAAAGATTACAACTTCCACAAGAAAATTCTGGAAATTTTAAAGAGGGGAATCAAATTGCCAAGTGACAAACAAAGATGCTCCCGGAGGATCATAAAAAGAAAAACGCAAACAATAGAAGCAATAAACAAACAAAATCACCCTATGACAGAAGAAAGATTTCTTCCTTAGAAACACCCCCAAACAGTTAGCAGAAGAGGAAAACGAAGATCAAAGCGAAGCTTGCTACAGAAAGAGTTAAATATGAGCCCCACAAAGATGTTGCTTGTAATAATGAAGTTGCGGAGTTGCGAGTGGGAGGACGACGATTAATATTTGCACTACCAGAACCAGAAGGTGCTCCCTTTCCTCCACTTCCATGTGCTTTTCTTAGAGTATCAGATATCTCATTTTTCCTTTCCTCAACTTCCTCGCCCAACCTGTTCTTGTCCTTCATGCTTCCATACGATAATCTCTCTATCATTGAACAGTGAAACAAAACAAATAACAGATTCAGGAAACAAACAATAAAGGATTGCGAGTGCTTGAAGAGGTAGGACAATCTTACCCAGAAACTCCTGATGCGTCTGCACATTGCTGTGGTTTAAGGCTCTGCTTTCTGAAGTGGAGAATATCTGGAAATCGGAGGTTGAAATGGCTCCAGCATATGAATGAAAAGAAACAGCACAAGAATTGTTGACCCCATCTTAGGGTTTGAGGAGGAAATTGGGGGAGTGTTGAGCGTTGCCCCTTGCCTGTGCATAAATAAGTCCCCTCCCCTCTGTTCCTCTGGACGAGCAAGGTTGGCTCAGGTGACACCCTGACAGTGACTTGACCCTATTGATTCTTTGGTTTTTCCAAGGTACGTAAATAGTAGTACAAGTAACTCTCAATATTTTAAATTAATTTTTTTTTCACATCTAATAAACAATTTTTTAATAATATCTAATATTTTAAAATAATTTTTAATGCATTCAACAGTTCAGCACATTTTTATACTAGTATTTAATATTACAAGTGCAGAGTGCTTATTGCTACTGAAAAATATTTTTAAAAATAAATATGTTTAAAAATTATTTTAAATATTAGGTGTACATGCTATATAATTTTTTAAGATTAACATAATAGTGTTAAGCTTTTCATGTTTCTAGGGTCCAGGAAATTAACTTACTAATGTAATACTGTTTTTGGCCTTTATTGGTACTTCCTTCATAAATCCTAGGGCGGAATAAAAGAGATGGGAACAAGTATGGAGGGAAGTAGTTATTTGGAAGGGGGCTTTCATAGGCCATTGGCCACTTTTGGAGGAAGTAAACAGAATTGTGATTGGAAAAGGCTGCTAACCGCCAATAGAGTCCGACACAGTAAATGGAGACAGTGATTGGCAAATGGAATAAAGCTGTCACTGTGTAGAAAATAAAGGAATTTTTTTTTTCTTTTTTTATTTTCCTTTGCTTTCCGGAACATAAGATGAAAAGAATCGCCTTCTGCGTGGTTCAGGATAATAAACTGATGCTCCTGCAACTTGACACACAATTTGCACGGTCAGATATGATGCCTTTGGTGCCATGTCGCTTTCTTGACTTGAATCTTGTGGCATATTTTACAAGATAATCAAGGGATTATTGTTAATTGTTAAAATCTCCAACTTAAGAAGGGTTTTTTTTAAAAAAAAAATTAAGCATAGATTATCTTTCAACTGAACACCTTTGAAGCGTACTAACTGTTTTATGAGGAAAATAAAAAAGAGTGAAGGGGAAATTCTATTGGATTCGAATTAAAAAGTAGTAGAAATTGGGTTATAAAATTTTAATGACTAAAAGATATGAGCTAAGGAAAAAATATTAAAATATATTTTTAATCATTTAACGTTATATAATATTTTAACTTAATCCCTTAATTTTAAAAAATATATTGTTAGGTTTTTAACCTTAAAACTGTTAAAAAATGATGATATGATATTGAGAATTTGAGATCTTGGATGTAAATAAAACATTCTCAAATGCTATCATATAATTTTCAAAACAATTATGATTGTTATCAAAAAATTCATGTAAACTAATGATTTTAGTATTAAAAGAATAAAAATATTAATTTTAGTTAAAGGATCAAACTAAAACATTGTATAAAGATAAAAAACCAAATGTATATTTTAATCAAAAAAATTAATTAAAAATTTTTTAACATTACTTTTTCAATTTTTTGAAGTAAACTCATTAAAACACTATTTTAAAATTAAAACAAATATTTTTATTCAATGTGTATGACATAACTTTCCAAAAAAATTGACTTTGTATAGTAGGAGGAGTTCATAATTTACATACCGAACTAAAATTTGAATTTTCGCTAAATTAAGAAGGACCCACATTTAATAGTTTGTTTTGTATTATGAAATGAGAGGATGAGAGGCAAATAAAAATTTTAATGAGTTCAGTTTAAGAAATTAAAGAAACTTGTCAATTTAGAGTCATTACTTAAATTTTATATATAATCTTTTTTTTTTGGGTAAACTGAGCTATATATATCTGAACTTTTTGCTAACCGTGACTGAGTTGATTGATAAAGGGAAAATCACTAACAGGTCCCACAGAAGGCAATTTATTACTCTGAGGTCTCACGAAATGTCAAAATCACTGACAAGTCCCAAGGGACCTCAGAGTAATATTTTCGTTTTGTAAAATGACATTACTGCCTCTCATATTCCAGATTCACATTTGCTCTGTCATTATGATTTACAACCTCAGCAGCGACTATTAACAACCTAATGAGAGGGCGTTAACAACCCTAGCAGTATCCGTTAACAACTTACTTTATAGAATTATATAACCTCTACATAAGAGTAAATTATAACCAAATAATATAATACAACAACTTTAACACTAAAATGAGAAGCTTTTTGATATCATTAAGAATTTAACTAGATCCAATAGGATTATAGTAATATTTTAATGCGAAGATCCATTTACAACCTCAACAGTGACTATTAACAACCGAATGAGAAGGCATTAACAACCTAAGCAGTATCAGTTAACAACTTACTTTATAGAATATATAACCTCCGCATAAGAGTAAATTATAACCAAATAGTATAATACAACAACTTTAATACTAAAATGGGAAGCTTTTTGATATCTTAAGAATTTTAACTAAACCCAATAGGATTATAGCAACATTTTAATGCGAAGATTCATTTACAACCTTAATGGTGAGTATTAATAACCCAAAGAGAGCTGTTGACAATCTAGGCAGTATCTATTAACAATTGACTTTATAGGATAATATAACCTCTAACAATTATATAAGATTAACTTTAAGACTATTTAATTATAGTTAGAAGTTATATTATCCGATAAAGTTAGTTGTTAACAGACACTACTAAGGTTGTTAACAATTCTCCTTAGGTTATTAATACTTACTGTTGAGGTTGTAAATGGATTTTTGCATTAAAATGCTACTATAATCCTATTGGGTTTGGTTAAAATTCTTAATGATATCAAAAAGCTTCCCATTTTAGTATTAAAGTTGTTGTATTATACTATTTGGTTATAATTTACTCTTATACAGAGGTTATATAATTCTATAAAGTAAGTTGTTAACGAGTACTGCTTAGGTTGTTAATGTCCTCTCATTCGGTTGTTAATAATCGCTGTTGAGGTTGTAAATGGATCTTCGCATTAAAATATTACTATAATCCTATTGGATTTAGTTAAAATTCTTAATGATATCAAAAAGCTTCCCATTTTAGTGTTAAAGTTGTTGTATTATACTATTTGGTTATAATTTACTCTTATGTAGAGGTTATATAATTCTATAAAGTAAGTTGTTAACGAGTACTGCTTAGGTTGTTAATGTCCTCTCATTCGGTTGTTAATAATCGCTGTTGAGATTGTAAATGGATATTCGCATTAAAATATTACTATAATCCTATTGGATCTAGTTAAAATTCTTAATGATATCAAAAAGCTTCCCATTTTAGTGTTAAAGTTGTTGTATTATATTATTTGGTTATAATTTACTCTTATGTAGAGGTTATATAATTCTATAAAGTAAGTTGTTAACGGATACTGCTAGGGTTGTTAACGCCCTCTCATTAGGTTGTTAATAGTCGCTACTGAGGTTGTAAATCGTAATGACAGAGCAAATGTGAATCTGGAATATGAGGGGCAGTAATGTCATTTTACAAAACGAAAATATTACTTTGAGGTCCCTTGGGACCTGTCAGTGATTTTGACATTTCGTGGGACCTCAGAGTAATAAATTGTCTTCTGTGGGACCTGTTAGTGATTTTCCCATTGATAAAAGACGCAACAGTTCTTAAACAAGATTTTGAGTTTTTGGTTTTGTGAAGAGAAGAAATCGTAGTTAAAAAGTTTTCAAGGGGCACACCTGAAAGTGTATGTTTGTTGAAGAATCTAGGAAAGTGGACATCATGGCTGAGCCGACAGAAAAATTCTCATATCGTGGTGTATGTTATCTTATCATTAAGCTCACTGTAACCCTAATCCAACAAGATAGAGATAGAGAGAGAGAGAGAGAGAGAGAGCTGCATTTGGGTGTTGTCATGGTTCTCTCTCTATTTTTTTTTTTTTTACCAAAAGTGTTGTCATGATTCAATAGAAGGGGAGGGAGAAGAAAAAAATTAATAGAAGAAATGGGATGATAAATAGAGTATTTTAATGATCTATATTTGATTTGGGGAGAGATGAAATTCAAAGGCAGTCCCATCAAAAACTCATCTTATTATATCGTCTTCCATGATTTTCGTATTCTGATTTTTCTCAGTATCTCGGCTTGTGTATTGCAGTGTTTGCATCCTCTATCATGTTCAAGACATTACCTATTTGTCATTAAATGTGGTTATATTTTTTAATAAGAGTTCAAACTTTGATTTGTAAAGTTGTGAAGAACTAACTTCTTACGTTAAACTCAACTTTATTGATGGGTTATGTATCGTGTTACGAGTCTTGCTACGCCTCTGTTTGTTGTAGGTTTTGTAGCTGATGTGAATTGGGCCTCTTCAGTTTGTGGTGGGTGTGCTTGTAGAGAGGCCCAATCTGAATTTCCAGTGGAAAAAAGGCCCCCATTGAAGAATCAGAGATATCCCATTTAGATGACACAGGTTTTCTCTTTTGTTCCTTTTATAACTTGCAATCAAGATTATTTCTTTAGATTATGTAACTATAGCATCTGTCTTATCTTCTTATTGTGCACACTGACTTATCTTTTTATTGGAAATCATTTTGGCTTTTTCTCAAGGGAAAAAAAAAATCTACCCCTAGTTATTAAATTTAATAAATTGGAACCAAATAAGGTAATTGGGCCCCTAACAAAGATATCTATTATTTATAGGGAGAGTTTCATTTAGCTCCCATGTAGAAATTTTATTTCCAATTGGGTGTATAACTCTGAAATTTTATTGCACCCTTTTAAAGATAAAGTGAAATTAATTCTTAGAGTGAAGAGAAAATAATAATATTGTAGAGAGAGAAACAAAAAAAGCAAATTCACAAGTAGAATATTAGAATTTACAAGTAAAATAAGGCTATTTACAATTAGAGTAAGGTCATCTACAAGTTAAGCAAGCTTTCATAATAAATTAGGGAGTTATGATTCATTAGTAGAATACAAGAATTTACAAGAAAAATAAGGTTGTTTACGGTTAGAGTCAGGACAGTATTTTTTTTTTTTACTTACAAAATTTAATTTCATTTTGGTGTTTGGAGGTTCAATGAAATTTCATAATGTTTTGAAGGTTGTTAGAAATTATGTTGCTTTTGTGAGGCATGTATGAAATTCTCGCTCTATTTATATGATTACTTAGGGTCCTAAATATAAAATCTACTCTGTAGTAATTGTACAACAAACTAGGTCGTATATAAGTTGGAATCGGAGGTGGTAATACACAATGCTACACGCATGGTCTGTACTCCCTAGGATCGGGGCGGATTCCAACTTCAAAAGCTTCGGAGCTGCAAAAAAAAATAGTTTTATGAGAATACTACTTCCTATTCTAATTATAGGATTTTATTTATAATTTATAAATAAAGTCTTCTAATAAAGACAGGATGTAGTATAACTACAAGGTTTACAAGTAAGAAAAATATAACAAAAAAAAAATTTCAGTGAAGAATAAGTAGCATGGACTTTCTTGTCATTTTATGTATATTAGTTATTAATTTATCATAAGACTTTTTAATAATTATATTGGTTTTTTAGGACCACATAGTGATTTTTCCTATTTATGCAGTTGAGATTTAGTAATTTATAAAACTACGATTATAATATCACATAAAAAATATATAAATAAAATCAAACTATCAAAATTAATCTTGATACTTTATATAACTATAGGCTACTTGAAAATAAAAGAAATAATAGTTTTATAAAAATATTGGATCTCGAGTACTAGTATTTATTTATTAATCTTATGATAGGAATGGGATGAGAGGAAAAACACAGAAGACAAAAAAAAAAAGATCAGAATAGGACCCAAATCCAAAATATAGCTTGTCCTCCAAGTAAACAGCCTAAAAATGGGGCTAAAGGACCAAGTCTCCTGGATATAATCCATTACGGTGACAGATTCATAGATGGGTTTGATCATCCCCATTATGGGATCGACGAACCAATCCCATTATTTAAAAAATCAAAAGAAAACCAAGGAGATGAAGAACAAGAACAAGAACAAGAAATAAGTTCAGCTTGTTTTCAGAGATATATACTCTGTTTTTCCCTTAATATATACAATGTTTCGGCTCTGTTTTTGGCTGCTGTGTTGTTAATGAATGTTCACCTCATGATTTCAAATTTTCCATACCTCGTTTGTTCACTAGTTTTCCTTTCTTTTACAGGAAAATGCGTGTTAAATTACAGAGGAAAAAAACTGTCAAAGATTTGACAGTCAGGTTGCTGCTGGGAACTATGTTCTGTGCTTCTTCAAGAGAACACGAGATGTTGAAGCATCCATCTATTCATCATATTGAAGAAGGATTACAACTTAACAAAGTTCTGGAAATTTTAAAGTAGGGAAACAAACAAACCTAAGTCACAAACAAAGAAAGATGCTTCTCAAGGATCCTAAAACGAGCGGGGGGCCAAAAAAAAAAAAAAACACAAACGAAGATGACAGCAAGATTCCTTGGTTTAGAACACACAGAGAAAGAGT
Source organism: Neltuma alba (assembly GCF_004799145.2). Taxonomy (NCBI): domain Eukaryota; kingdom Viridiplantae; phylum Streptophyta; class Magnoliopsida; order Fabales; family Fabaceae; genus Neltuma; species Neltuma alba. The sequence goes on from NW_021637802.1 coordinate 18,765, forward strand.
TAGCTGAAGAGAAGAACGAAGATGAAAGCGAAGGTTGCAACAGAGAGAGTTAATGGAACTTGTAATAATGAAGTTGCAGAGCGGTGACGGTGAGTGGGATAATGACGACGTTTAAAACCAGAGCGTCCTCCTCCTCCTCCTCCTCCTCTTCCACCTTTTCGCACGGTATAAGATGTCTCATTCTTCTCCACCTTCATGCTTCCATGCATTAATGTCTCTGTAATTGAACAGTGAAACCAATAATAAAACAAACTCAGGAAAACAAACAATAAAGGTTGAAGATCCTAGCAAGAAAATGTTACCCAGAAATTCCCCATGCACATTGCTGCTATGGTTTAAAGCTCTGCTTTCTGTCTGGAAATCTGAGGCTGAAATGAGAAGAAACAGCACAAGAATTGTTGGCACCATCTTCATCTTCTTTTAGGGTCTGAGGAGAAAACTGGGGAGTGTTGCCTGACCGCCTGAGCATATATCGGCACAAAGGTTGGCTCTAGTGTGACAGTGACAACTTAGGTTGATTCCTAGGTTTTCCTAAAAATAGCATTGTAATAATGTTAAGTTTTTGCCTTTCTTGGTGCTCTTCCAAGATATTGAAAACTTGACCGGAAAGGATTCAAGGGTTAGTGATCAAAAACTGGAAATCATGATTAAAATATTATAATTTAATTAAAATATACTCCCTCCGTTCCTTATTATAAGAGACATTTGATGCTTATAGCATGTTCCTATATATAAGAGACACTTACAAGTTGTCTCTACTTTTTTGTGTTAATTTACTATTTTACCCATATTTATTATCTCCAACTCACACTCTCTCTCCCTCCCACTTCTCTTTCTTTTAATAATTTAATTGTTCTCTCTCATGCTCTCTCTCCTTATTAATGAGGGCATTTTTGGAAAAAAAATTATACTTTTTACACATTAATTGTTCTTAACTAATTTTAAATGTTTTTTTGATCAACGTACTTCGATTATTTGTCTCTTATAATAAGGAACAGAGGGAGTACAAAAATATTCATACATAAAGTAATACTCAAATTAAAAAGACATTGATTTGCCATTGATTTTGTAGTCTAATGGCATAGCATGAGAGCTCTTTTATAAGTGAGTGGTACATGGGTTTCATTCTGCTTACGTTATGTCATTGGTTTGCCTGCCCTCCATAATGAAAAGAAAAAACAACTTCATGCTATTAATATCAGCCCTTTTAATAATTTTTGGAAAAAGATACTCCATTAAGTTATAAATAAATGGAATAGAGACAAGACAAAGCACATGTCATTAAGGTCTAAAACTCCGTCCCCAAAGGAGTTAACATGGGACATTAGTTCAGAGTTTGAATAGCATGATGGTGAGAAATGTGAAGGAAAAGTGGAAAACGTACTTCCTTATGCTTCGCATGGCACTACGGGAGCTAATGCCAAAGAGGGAGGAAAGTGCATATTTGGTAGCGACTTCATTAGAGCAATGGATATTCTTGGAAAGAGGTTCACAGTTTTAGAAAAGGATCCTGTCCCTCATAATAAAGACAGTAATGGGCACTTAAAATGAAGCCGGTAATGTGTAGAAAATAAAATAAATTTTCTTGTTTTCTTTCCCTTTTCCTTCTTCTGGGACAAAAGAGTTCTTTTTCTAATCTTGGACTAAAGAACAAAAGAATCCACTGCTCTAAGGTTCCGGATAACACTCGACACAGATTTTACAGAGTATAATGTGTTGGCGCTCTGTCATTTTCTTAAATTTATTATGGTACTTTTTCAAAAGTCATCCTGGAATATTTTTATTTAGTTCTAAATATAAAATCTCAATATATTTTATCTCTAACATTTATTTATTTTGTCTTCAAGTAATCCTTATAGTAGTATAGTAGTTGTATATGTTCAGGAATTACCATCAATTGATAATTTAGACATATGTGGTTAATAAAGATATTTTAAGAAAGATAATATTTATTTATTATAAATTATTAACTTAATTAACTCCTTTAATCTCCCTAAAGTGGTCAATTTGGTTTTATATTAAGGACCGAAACTAATATTTAGATAACTAATTTGTATGGATTAAAGGATAAAAGTGTAAATTTATCTTTGATCTTATTTTTTAGGTATGTCCAGCATCCTGGTCTTTTTAACAGTATAATTTTATCCATGATTTTTTTACGGTGTAATTTTACCCATTATCCTTTTTTTTTATTTGTGTAATTTTACCCTTAATCTTTGAATGCAATATTGCACCTAAAAAAATAAGATGATAGATAAAATTGTATTACTAAAAAGATCAGGATGTTGATATATCTGAAAAATAAGATGAGGATAAATTTGACCTTTACCCCATATTAAATAAATCAACTTAGTTATGTGAACCTCCTTAATTTACGTAATGAATAAAGATAATTTGAGAAAAGTTTTTCCTCTGATGCTAGTTTGTTAGGGGCAGGGCAACGCCATGCAGCGTCCTAACTCTACATAGGCGTCATTCCCCATGTATCAACTTCCTATATTTTCATTGAAACGAATTAAATTAATTATGATATTTTCTTTTAAACCTTTAATATTGATAGAGTTATTGTTATACTATCTCTGATTTTAATACAAGAACTAGTTGACTAATTTCAGTAGATTAAAAAAATTTGTTAAGTTAGTTATTTGTAATAAATAAGTGTAATCTTTATTAAAATACTCTTGTTACATTTGGATGTTCTCACGGTTCTCTTTCTGTTTGTTTATTTTCTTGACCAAAAGTGTTATCATGATTCAATAGAAGGGGAGGGAGAAGAAAAATTTTAATAGAAGAAATGGGACGATAAGAGTATTTTAATGATCTTTATTTGATTTGGGTACAGATAAAATTCAAAAAATGAAATATCAAAAACTCATCTTATTATATTGTCTTCCATGGTTTATCATGTTCTGATTGTTTTTAGCATCTCGGCTTCTGTCTTGTAATGTCTCTATCTTCTCATTCAAAATAATCACAGATATTATCTATCTGGCATTAAATATTGGCACGTTTTCTAACAGGAGTTCGAGCATATATTGCACTCTGATTTCCCATTGTAATTTAAGGATGCCCTGGATTTTCATAAAAACCAAACAGCAATTTTTTTTTTTTTTTTTGCCATTAGAAGAAGACAGCAAATCCACGAGACTCTTGGCATGTGTCTCCAAGTTCACCCTTCCGAAGCCAAGGTCCCAAACAAGGTTTAAACCTTTGAGTATAGACCATTCCTCGGCCTCCAAAGCAGAACAATGAGCTAAAGAGTGATGGAAACAAACTATCCATTCTCCTTTAGAATTCCTCAGAACTCCACCATGCTCTGCTGCCCTGTTAGAATTAGAGCTAGCTCCATCAACATTCAGCTTGACAAAATCTTTTGGGGTTGGCTGCCATTTTGATACGCAACAATCTTCTGGCTCACCAGCACTTCGTTTGGCCTCACATTTCATGACAAAATTCCTCCAAGTGTGATGAATCAGTGTCGCAGGATACACAGGTTTATCAAAACTATCCTGGAAAATAAATTGATTCCTCCATAACTGTAGTTTCTGTATAGAAACACCCCAAATTGAAGGCCATCATCCATTAGAGAATTCTTTACCAATACCACCTGTCAGATTCATAATTATCCAATCATAGAGACGACGAGAAAAACAGGTTCACATGCCTGTTGTCAACAAGATGCAACCATAAACAGCCTCTTGTTTTCAGAATCCACATAGCGGTGATGAAGACGACCGTGGGGCTCCTCCATTCATTAGTGGGAAGTCTATCATGAGCAACCTTCCACATAAAAATTCTGATTCACTCTGCCCCTTTTCATTTCCAAATGAATTTAAAAACTGGATCGAAATGAACAGGGACGGGTCCAATCGAACAGTGAGCACTTTTTAGGGAGAAACTACCATCAGTGGTAGCTTTCCAAGTCATAAAATCCTCGCCAGCAGCATCCATTGGTGGTGATACACCAATAAGACACTGGATAATATCAGAAGGAAGTATCCCATTTAGTCTCTGAAGATCCCAGGTTCCAAGTTTAACCCAAACCATCACAACGCTTTCACATTCTTCAATAGACAAGGGGCCTTAGGCAAAGATCCTTTAGAGCTTTATCTTGGTGAAGCCAGCAATCACTGAAGAAATTAATATTTGGCAAGAAATTTTTGAGATGACGCAAGTTTTCTCTTTTGTTTCTTTTATAACTTGCAATCAAGATTATTTCTTTAGATTATATAACTATAGCATCTGTCTTATCTTTTCATTGTGCACACTGACTTATCTTTTTATTGGAAATCATTTTGGCTTTTCTCAAGGGGAAAAAAAAATCTACCCCCTATTTATTAAATTTAATAAATTGCAACCAAATAAGGTAAGTGGGCCCTAACAAAGATATCTATTTATTTATAGGGAGAGTTTCATTTAGCTCCCATGTAGAAATTTTATTTCCAATTGGCTGTACAACTCTGAAATTTTATTGCACCCTTTTAAAAATAAAGTGAAATTAATTCTTAGAGCGAAAAGAAAATAATAATATTATAGAGAGAGAAACAAGAAAAATGAATTCACAAATAGAATATTAGAATTTACGAGTAAAACAAGGCTATTTACAATTAGAATAACATCATTTACAAGTTAAGCAAGCCTTCATAATAGGTTAGGGAGTTATGGTTCGCTAGTGGAATACAAGAATTTACGAAAAAAATAAGGTTGTTAACGGTTAGAGTAAGGACAATAATTTTTTTTTTACTTACAAAATTTAATTTCATTCTGGTGCTTGGAGGTCCAATGAAATTTCATAATGCTCTGGAGGTTGTTAGAAATTATGTTGCTTCTGTGAGGCATGTATGAAATTCCCGCTTTATTTATATGATACAACTTATGGTCCTAAATATAAAATCTATTTTGTAGTAATTACAATACAAACTAGATCTTATATTAGGGACTGCTTGGATGAAAATCAAACTATGATTTTAAAATCGATTTTACGGTATATGAAGTAAGTATGTGAGAAAATTTTTGTTTCATGAAAATACTTTTTATGTTAACCAAACTTGTGTGAAAATCAAACCATAATTTTAAAAGTAATTTTATATTATATAAATAATTATGTGAAAAAAGTTTTATTTCAACTCATAAAAATATTTTTAAAAAGTCTTTTTTTTTTTTTGCCCAAACCAGACACCCCTTGGAAGTTGGAACCGGAGGTGGTCGTATGCAACGCTACATGTGTAGTCTGTACCCCGCAGGATTGGGCGGATTCCCACTTCAAAAGCTTCGGAGCTACAAAAGAATATTTATATGGGAAGTACTACCTCCCTCACTCTAATTATAAGATTTTATATATAGTCTACAAGTACGATCTTATAATTAGAATCGAAAGCAATATAACTGTAAGGTTACAAGTTAACAAAAAAATATAACAACAAAAAATTTTAAGTGAAGAATAAGTAGCATGGACTTTTTTGTCATTTTCTGTATATTAGTTATTAATTTATCATAAGAATTTTTAATAATTATAATGCTTTTTTAGGACCACGTAGTGATTTTTCCCATTTATGCAGTTGGGATTTAGTAATTTACAAAATTACGATTATAGTATCACATAAAAAAAATATAAGTAAAATCAAACTGTCAAAATGTAATCTTGATACTTTATATAACTCCAGGCTACTTGAAAATAAAAGAAATAATAGTTTCATAAAAATATTGGATCTCAAGTACTAGTATTTATTTGTTAATCTAATGATGGAATGGGATGAGAGGAAAAACAAACAGAGGGGGAAAAAAAACATAAGAAGAGGACCCAAATCCAAAATACAGCTTGTCCTCCAAGTAAACAGCCTAAAAATGGGGCTAAAGGACCAGGTCTCATGGATAAAATTCGTTATGATGACAGATTCATAGGTGGCTTTGATCATCCCCATTATGGGTTTCTGCAGCCAATCCCATTATTTAAAAATCAAAAGAACAAGAAGAAGAAATAAGTTGAGTTTGTTTTCAGAGACGTATACTCTGTTTTCCCTTAATGTATACGATGTTTCGACTCTGTTTTTGGCTGCTTTGTTGGTAATGAATGTTCACTGCATGGTTTCAAATTTTCTATACCTCGTTTCTTTTTTTAACACTAATTTTTGTTTCTTTTACAGGAAAGTGCGTGTTAAATTACAGGGAAAGAAAACTGTAAAAGATTTGACAGTCAGGTTGCTGGCGGCGTGGGAACTCTGTTTTGTGCTTCTTCAAGAGAATGAGAGGTTGAAGCATCTATCTATTCCTCATATTGAAGAAGGATTACAACTTAACATAACAAAGTTCCAGGAAATTTTAAAGTAGGGAATCAAACAGACCTAAGTTACAAACAAACAGATGCTTCTGAAGGATCCTAAAAAGGGGGGGAAAACACAAACAAACGAAAGCTGCATCCATATGAGACCACGATTCCTTGGTCTAGAACACACAGAAAGAGTTAGTTGAAACGAAGATGAAAGCGAAGGTTGCAACAGAAAGAGTTAATGGAACTTGTAAAAAGGAAGTTGCAGAGCGGTGGCTGTGATTGAGGTAATGACGACGTTTAAAACCAGAACGTCCTCCTCCTCCTCTTCCTCCTTTTCGCACGGTATAAGATATCTCATTCTTCTCCAGCTTCATGCTTCCATGCATTAATGTCTCTGTAATTGAACAGTGAGCCAATGATAAAACAAACTCAGGAAAACAAACAATAAAGGTTGAAGAGCCTAACTAGAAATGTTACCCAGAATTTCCTCATGCACATTGCTGCTATGGTTTAAAGCTCTGCTTTCTGTCTGGAAATCTGAGGCCGAAATGAGAAGAAACAGCACAAGAATTGTTGGCATCATCTTCATCTTCTTTTAGGGTCCGAGAAGAAAAGTGGGGAGTGTTGCCAGATGCCTATGCATAAGTAGGCATAAAGGCTGGATCTAGCGTGACAGTAAAAACTTAGAAGGTGTTTGGTTAAAATCAAATTATAGTTTGGATAATAGTTTTTAGGTAAAAAAATTTTTTAGAATAAATTTTTGGAAGAATAGATTTTGTGAAAAAATGATTCTGATAAAATAAAAGTGTTTAGATACTTGTTATCAGAAACACTTTTACATGTACAAATTATTAAAAAGAATATAAGTTAATTTGATAATTATATAAAAGATCGATTTTATAATATGTTTCTATTTGAAGTAATAAATTTGTTAATGATATGTTTTTTTGCCAATATAATAAATAATATATAAAAAATGTAATTAATCAATAATTAATAGTTTGCCAATTAATTAAATAATATATAAATCATGGTTTGGGCTCTAAAAATAATTTTGACAAGTTTACTAAACACCCTTTGAGTCCAAGGTTTTCCTGAAAATAGCATTAAGTTTTTGCCTTTTTCGGTGCTAGTCTCTTCCGAGATATTGAAAACTTGACCCAAAAGAATTCAAGGGTTAGTGATCCAAAATTGGAAATCATGATTAAAATATATAAAAATATTCATATATAATATTAAGTAATACTCCTCTAGTCCTTAATATAGGATCCGATTGTTGAGTTGATTTTGGTCTTAGATATAAGACCCATTTCTTATATTTATTATTTTTCTCTAAATTACCCCTATAAATACTCTTTCAACCATAATTAAGTAGAAGAGGAAGAAGGGGTATTAAAAAAGATGATTATGGTATTTTAGAAAAAATGTATCACATTTCTGATAATTAACTAACTTAGCTAACTTCCTTGATCTAATCAAATTAGTTAAATGGATTTTATATTAAGAACCGGAAGAGTACCTAAATTAAAAAGATATTAATTTGTCATTGATTTTATAGTCTATGAGAAATCTTTATAAGTGAATGGTCGTGAGCTTCATCCCGCTAATAAATGCAATCTTTTGCCATTGGTGTGCTTGCCCTCCCTAATGGAAAGAAAAAATAACTCCATGCTATTAATACCAGCCCTTTTAATTTTTATTTTTTAAAAAAGATACTCCATTAATTTATAAATAAACGGAATAGAGACAAGACAAACCACATGTACTTAAGGTCTAAAACTCTGTCCCCAGAGGAGTTAACATGGGAGATTAGTTCCTTCCCTTTTAAGGTCTAATACCAGCCCTTTTATTTATTTATTTTTTTAAAAAAGATACTCCATCAATCGCATCATACGATTTTGATAATTTATCAGTTTCTTCTTTCCCTCTCTCACTACATCATTTTCTTCTTCACAACCTTCTTCATCTCGACTAAGGGATCAATTAGAGATCAGTAGATTGGTTCAAATCTCGTTTATAAGCTCAACTGTTAGCACTACTCCATTACTCGTGGTTCTTTTTTTTTTGGGGGAATTCCCATTAAAGTCACACGTATACATGATTAATTATGAACATTCAAAGGAGGAATAATTATGACCATTCAAATAGAATATAAACAGTACAGATCTGATAAGTTTATAGCACCGAAACTAGTTCCTATTTCTTATGTTCTAATAATAAATACTTATTCATTTCATCCCAACTAAACATGGATGGAAAGATCCATATGTTAGCAGATCATTAGATCCACTTCTCTTGGCCCAATACAAATTTGAATTTGTATTGGGCCAAGAGAAGATGATCTGCAAACACCATAATACACACAAAAGAAGATAAACATAAGCATATACTGAAACAGGGCAGAGCAAAGAAAATCAATCACTGCCGTTTCGAGGAATTGGTGCGCTGTGTTTCGTCAAATATAGAACCACCCCAACTCCCCAGACTGCAAATAAGATATAAACTGACGGCGTCTCATCATGGGAGAGGAGGAATGATATCAATACTGAACAGGCTAGAGAACCAGATATGACATCCCTTGTACACTTATGGATGGATCTGCTTATGAGAAAAGCCCACGTCCTAACAGAGTTCTCCTTCAGCGGCGACGAATCTCCGTAGTATCTCTCCACCATACCAGCTAACTCTTCAATTAGTTTACCCAAACCCTCATGCGTCGGAACAGACCTGCATAAAGAAAGCATCGTTACATTAATTAACAATCAAGGTTGATGCAAATATACTTGTTCTTAGCTTATTCAGTTACTGATTATGAACTACTGTTAAATATGTGGCTGAAGAAACAATGAATTATATGGGGTGAGACCAAAGGCCAACCTGTTTCTGTCACCAGAGCAATGCCATTCAATTAGGCTAGAGATTCAAAGCCCTAAAAACTTAAGAATAAGATGGAAAAGGAAAAGATCAAGATATGACAAAGGAGGAATGAGATGGGACAGTGACCTCAAGAACTCTATGATGGATGAACAAGGAGAAGAAGGCATAGCCGGTGCCGCGTGGGCATAGATGATGAGAATGGAGGGTGATAGCACTCCAAGCATAGTAAGTAATGTTGAGATGACAGGCCGAAACCTACAAAACATAAGAAACCTTTCAGATTGTGAAGAATGGGTACCATCTGACCAGGAGGTAAGTACGGTACGGTTGGGTTAGTTTCGCTCTAACAGATCAGCATAAGGGGGAGGAAGCGATTGTGACTTGCCTGAAGGTGTTTGATGAGGAAGAAGGCATCTTGCTTTCAGATTTGATGCTTTGCGGAGGAGGAACTAACAGAGCTCGATCGGAGCACAAGGACGTTCAATGTATGTGTTGCGAGCTGGTCGGAGAGGAAAAGATTATGTATATATAGACATATAGGTGCGGGCTGCCGCAGACAGCCGTGCAAATCCTTAAGGATGTTCAGTTTTATGACGGAAGCGTGTTGAATTATGGAATGATCATTTTTTAATAGCGTTGAATAATGGAAGAAGATCCACGCAGTGTTACACTGCTAAGTTACACTGCTAAATAATTTAGCAGTGTAACACTGCGTGGATCTTCTTCCATTATTCAACGCTATTAAAAAATGATCATTCCATAATTCAACACACTCGTCACTTCCCGTCACTTCCCGTCATAAAACTGAACGTCCTTAAGGATTTGCACGTTTTCTAAGGCACCGTTTGGGTGACACCCCAAACCATGGTTTGGGTGATAAGTCACCCAAACACCCACCCAATTTGCACAAACCGTGGTTTTGGAAAAAGTAAAATTTTTTTGCTTTTGGAGAAAAAAGGGAGAGTGTGAGAGCCTATAGAATATGTATCTTGTTATTTTTTTTATAAACATATTTAATCTTATATTTTATAAATATATATACATATTAATTATTTATTAATTATATTATCTTATGTATTATTAATTATGTTAATAAAAAATATATTATTAACAATTTTATTCCTTCAAATTAAAATATATCATAAAATCTATTTTTTCTGTAATTATCATATTAACTTATGTCTTTTTTTTAATAATTTGTATATATAAAAAGTGCTTCTGATAACAATTATCTAAACACTCTCACTTCTCAAAATCACTTTTTCATAATATTTATTCTTTCCAGAATGTATTCTTCCCAAAATCTATTCTCCAGAATCACTTTTTCAAACCACAGTTTGGTTTCATCCAAACACACCCTAAAGCGCTTTTAAAACAAACAAAATAAAAGGACTTGAATTATGGAATGATCAATTTGTCATTTTAGTGTTGAATAATGGAATGATCATTTTTTAATAGTGTTGAATAATGGAAGAAGATCTACACACTGTTAACCTTAGAAAACAAACAAAATAAAAGGGCTTTAGCCCTTTAAAGCGCCTTTAAAACAAACAAAATAAAAGGGCTTGAATTATGGAATGATCAATTTGTCATTTTAGTGTTGAAAGCCCTTTAAAGCGCCTTTAAAACAAACAAAATAAAAGGGTTTGAATTATGGAATGATCAATTTGTCATTTTAGTGTTGAATAATGGAACAAATCTATTTGCCCTTTTATTTTGTTTGTTTTCTAAGGTTAGCAGTGTGTAGATCTTCTTCCATTATTCAACACTATTAAAAAAAATGATCATTCCATAATTCAACACACTGTTATCAACGCTATTATTCAACACTAAAATGATCATTCAATAATTGAATGATCATCTCCCCGCTTTGTTTTCTAATTCAACACACTGCCTTTTAAATGAATTGTTTTGTTTTCTGCGCACTGTTATCTTAAAAAACAAACAAAATAAAAGGGTTTGTAGATAACAGTGTGTGCACACTCGCCGCTTCCCATCACATCCCATCAGATCCTTTTCTCACCAAAAAAAAAAAAATTTCTTTTTGCCTTTCCCTCCTCATTCTTCTGGAACAAAAGAGTTCTTTTCCCTTTTTTCCCTCTTGGGCTGGAGAACAAAAGAATCCTCTGCTCCAAGGTTCAGGATAACACTTGACACAGATTTTGCAGTGCATGCTACGTTGGTGCTCCGTCGTTTCTTTAAATTTATTATGGTACTTTTCTAAAAAAGTCATCTTAATATAAAAATTATTTTGACGTTCAATTTATTACTAAATATAAATCTTAATATATCTTCTGACTATAAATATTAATTAACTAATTTAAATATATTAATAAAATTTGTTAAGTTAGTTATTTGTAATAAATAGTTGTAATTTTTTTAAAATATCTTTGTTAATTATATGTATTAGTTAGAATTACTATTTTACGGAACATTTACTTACGTAACTACTACAAGGGTCACTTTAAAAAAAATTAGATAAATATAAAAGACAAAGTGAATTGGAATCTTATATTTAAATTCAAATTAAAAGTCAAAGTAACTTTTATATTAAGTATTCGAAGTAGTATTATTTTAAATTTTAATAACTCCACGGCTATTAAGTATTAACCAAACTTATGAACACTAACAGATTGTTCATACGCACATAACTATAGCACAAGTATTGTTATAAAGAAAATGTTCATAACATAATATGCCATCAATAAAATTGTACTACCTTCGATTCTTTGTATAAGAGTTAGTTAACTAATTTAAATAGATTAAAAAAATTAGCTAAATTAGTTATTTGTAATAACTAGGTATTGTCTCTCCTAAAATACCCTTACTAATTAAATATCATGAAACATTTAACATATACAAATATTATAAGAATTAACTTTTGAAAAAATAGATAAAGATAAAAGACAAATTAAATTAAAATTTATATTTATGACCAAATTAAAAATCAAACTAACTCTTATATTTATATTTAGGATCGGAGCAAGTGTTAACAATTTTACGAACATGACATCAATCAAAGTACGTTGATGACACTAACAACTTTGAGAACCTAACATCAACTATGTTTTTTTTTTTTTTTGACCAGACTAACATCAACTATGGTTAATCGCATCAACGATTTTGATAATTTATCAGTTTCTTCTTTTCCTCTCTCACTGCATCATTTTCTTCGTCACAACCTTCCTCATCCCCACCAAGGGATCAATTAGAGATCAGTAGATCGGTTCAAATCTCGTCTATAAGCTCAACGGTTAGCACCTACTCCCTTACTCGCAGTTCTTTTTTTTGTTGGGTTTTTTTTTTGGCGGGGGGTGTTCCCAATGAAAGTCACACGTATACACGATTAAGATACACCTGCCCTACTTGTAGTAAAGTCACTATTATTTCAACGACAACTTAATAATTTAATAAAGGACTTCTGTTTCCAAAGTAAAACTGAAATATTTTTGCCCAAAAAAAAGTAAAACTGAAATACTACCTCCGGTCCTTAATATAAGACCTCGTTTGACTTTTTATTTGGTCCTAATTATAAGATCCCAATCTATTTTGTCTCTTATACTTATGCATTTTTTTTCCAAGATAGTCCTTCTAATAATGATAGTTCTAGCCAATACACTTAATTAACAACGATATTTTAGGAATTACAACACTCATTTATTACAAATAACTAACTTAACTTACTTCCTTAATCTCCTCAAATAAGTCAACTGGATCTTATAATTAGAACCGGAGGTAGTATTAGGGAACAATTTATCCCTAGACTGGGAAAGGAGAAGCATGTCTAGCCTAATCCGCGTCTGATATTATTAAGAATGACAATAATCCCTCTTTCACAAATTCCCAAAGGAGAAAAAAACACAAGAATATCCCTCTTGCTTTGATGCCACTTACAAGATTGTGATTGGAAGAAACATTCTTTGAGGCGAACTCATTTTTAAGAAGCCTTTTGTGCTTTATTAGGAAGAACATTATTTGAAAAGTAATAAATTTGTTAATAATATGGTTTTGGCCAACTTAATAAATAATATATAAAAAATGTAATTAATCAATAATTAATATGTGTATATGTATTTATAAAATATAAAATTAAATATGTTTTTAAAAAATTATTTTTTTTGCCAACAGAAAAATATTATTTTGCCTCAAAGATTTTAAACATGAAATTTTATAACATTTTTTCACAACTAGTTTATTTTTAACAACATACTACCTCCAATCTTTAATATAAGAGTTATTTTGATATTCAATTTGGTCCTAAATATAAAACTCTAATTCATTTTATTTCTCATATTTATCTATTTTTTTAAAGTAGTTTTTGTGATAGTTGTACATGTTAAATATCTTATCAAATGGTATGTCTAGCCAATACACATGATTAGAAACAGTATTTTAGGGAAGACAACATTTATTTGTTACAAATAACTAACTTAACTAATTTTCTTATTCTACTCAGATTAGTTAACTAGTTATATTAAAGACTAGAAATAGTATTACAACGTTAAAAAAAAAAAAAAAGACCACCTTTCAAAAAGCAACATTTTTTGTTTTTCATAAAACCATAGTTTAGGTATGTCAAACCATGATTTCATTAAAATGTGAAATGTTTGGTGTTTAAGCCAAATCATAGTTTGGGCTCCACAGATAATTTTGACAAGTTTACCAAACACCTTTTGAGTCTCAGGTTTTCCTAAAAATAGCATTAAGTTTTTATCTTTTTTGGTGCTAGTCTCTTCCAAGATATAGAAAGTTGACCCAAAAGGATTCAAGGGTTAGTGATCCAAAACTGGAAATCATGATTAAAATATATAAAAATATTCATATATAATGTTAAAAAAAGTAATACCTAAATTAAAAAGACATTAATTTGTCATTGATTTTATAGTGTAATAGCATGAGAAATCTTTATAAGTGAGTGGTCGTGAGCTTCATCCCGCTAATAAATGCAATCTTATGCGATTGGTGTGCTTGCCCTCCCCAATGAAAATAAAAAATAACTTCATGCTATTAATACCAGCCCTTTTATTTGTTTTTTTCCGAAAAAAGATACTCCATTAATTTATAAATAAACGGAATAGAAACAAGACAAACCACATGTAATTAAGGTCTAAAACTCTGTCCCCAAATGAGTTAACATGGGAGATAAGTTCCTTCCCTTTTAAGGTCTAATACCAGCCCTTTTATTTATTTATTTTTAAAAAGATACTCCATTAATCGCGTCATACGATTTTGATAATTTATCAGTTTCTTCTTTCCCTCTCTCACTACATCATTTTCTTCTTCACAACCTTCTTCATCTCGACTAAGGGATCAATTAGAGATCAGTAGATTGGTTCAAATCTCGTTTATAAGCTCAACTGTTAGCACTACTCCATTACTCGTGGTTCTTTTTTTTTTGGGGGAATTCCCATTAAAGTCACACGTATACATGATTAATTATGAACATTCAAAGGAGGAATAATTATGACCGTTCAAATGGTTCCTATTTCTAATGTTCCAATAATAAACACTCATTCATTTCATTCCAACTAAACATGGAGGGAAAGATCCATATGTTAGCAGATCATTAGATCCACCTCTCTTGGCCTAATACAATAAAACCCGCATGTAAAACCATAATAGACAAAAAAGAAGATAAACATAAGCATATACTGAAACAGAGCAAACAAAATCAATCACTGTCGTTTCGAGGAATTGGTGCCCTGTGTTTCGCCAAATATAGAACCACCAGAACTCCCCAGACTGCAAATAAGACATACACTGACGGCGTCTCATCATGGGAGAGGAGGAATGATATCAATACTGAACAGGCTAGAGAACCCGATATGACATCCCTTGTACACTTGTGGACGGATCTGCTTATGAGAAAAGCCCACGTCCTAACAGAGTTTTCCTTCAGCGGCGACGAATCTCCGTAGTATCTCTCCACCGTACCAGCTAACTCTTCAATTAGTTTACCCAATCCCTCATGTGTCGGAATAGACCTGCATAAAGAAAGCATCGTTACATTAATTAACAATCAAGGTTGATGCAAATATACTTGTTCTTAGCTTATTCAGTTACTGATTATGAACTACTGTTACATATGTGGCTGTAGAAACAATGAATTATATGGAGTGAGACCAAAGGCCAACCTGTTTCTGTCAGCAGAGCAATGCCATTCAATTAGACTAGAGATTCAAAGCCTTAAGAACTTAAGAATAAGATGGAAAAGGAAAAGATCAAGATATGACAAAGGAGGAATGAGATGGGACACTGACCTCAAGAACTCTATGATGGATGAACAAGGAGAAGAAGGCATAGTCGGTGCCGCGTGGGCATATATGATGAGTATTACTGGAGATATGATAGCCAAGAATGTTGCAGAGCTTGCCCCCTGTAATAGCAATGAGGGCAATAGCACTCCAAGCATAGTAACTAATGTTGAGATAACAGGCCGAAACCTACAAAGCATGAGAAACCTTTCAGATTGTGAAGAATGGGTACCATCTGACCATGAGGTAAGTATGGTACAGTTGGGTTAGTTTCGCTCTAATAGATCAGCATAAGAGGGAGGAAGCGATTGTGACTTGCCTGAAGGTGTTTGATGAGGAAGAAGGCATCTTGCTTTCAGATTTGATGCTTTGCAGAGGGAACTAACAGAGCTCGATCGGAGCACAATGACGTTCAATGTAAGTGTTGCGAGCTGGTCGTGGAGGAAAGGGTATATATGGAGATAGGTGCGGGCACCGCTGCAGACAGCCTTGGGAGGAAAAGGAGTCCTTTTATCTTTGTTGATGCAGCGTGTTTAATACCATTCGTACCCGTGATAAAATCTTAGGAAGGGGTAGGTATCCTGCAAAGTGTGGGGTCCAATGTAAGCGTTGCGAGCTGGTCGTGGAGGAAGAGAGTACATAGTAAATAGTCTACAGAGATGGGTTTTCTCCTTTCCTCGTAATAAATATGTATGAAGCACTAAAGATAAGTGCGGGTCCCGCCACAAAAATTTTCTTCTGGTGCGGACCCCGCTACAGAGAGGATGTCCTGCCTGGAGGATGTTCAGTTTTGTGACTAATTATGAGCGATGGGACCGGAAGGAAGGACATTCAGTTTTAGTAGTGCCTAGAAAGTAAAGTAAATTTTCTTTTTGACTTTCCCTTCTCCTTCTGGAATACAAGAGTTCTTCTCTCTACCACTGGTTGTTTGGCCGAGTGGTCTGTGTGGGCTGTGTGCGTCGCGGGTCCGTTGTAATCAAAAAAAAAAAAAGAGTTATTCTCTTGGGCTGGAGAACAAAACGAATCCTCCGCTCCAAGGTTCAAGATAACACTTGAGACAGATTTTGCAGTGCATACTACAGGGGTGCTCCATCGTTTTCTTAAATTTAATCTTAATATAAAAGTTATTTTGACATTCAATTTATTGCTAAATATAAAATCTTAATATATCTTCTGAATATAAATATTAATTAACTAATTTGAGTAGATTAAAGAAGTCTGTTAAGTTAGTTATTTGTAATAAATAGCTGTAATCTTCCTTAATTACTTTTATGAATCATATGTATTAGCTAGAACTATTATTTTATGGAACATTTACTTATACAACAACTACAAAGGTTACTTTAAAAAAAATTGAATAAATAAAAGAGATAAAGTAGATTAGAGTTTGATATTTAGGATTAAATTAAAAGTTAAACTAACTTTTATATTAAGTATTGGAAGTAATATTATTTTAAATTTTAATAACTCCACGTCTATTAACCAAACTTAGGAACACTAGCAGATTGTTCATACGCACATAACTATAGCACAAGTATTGTTATAAAGAAAATGTTCATGCCATAATATGCAATCAATAAAATTGTACTACTTTTAATTCTTAGTATAAGAGTTAGTTAACTAATTTAAATAGATTAAAAAATTAGCTAAATTAGTTATTTGTAATAATTAGATATTGTTTCTCTTAAAATACTTTTACTAATTAAATATCATGGAACATTTAACATAGACAACTATTACAAGAACTAACTTTTGAAAAAATAGATAAAGATAACAGACAACTTAAATTAAAGTTTATATTTAGGATCAAATTAAAAGTCAAATTAATTCTTATATTTATATTTAAGATCAGAGCAATAGTTAACAATTTTACGAACGTGACATCAATCAAAGTACGTTAGTGACATTGACAACTTTGAGAACCTAACATCAACTGTTTTTATGTTTTCTTTTTTTTTTTATTACCAGACTAACATCACCTATGGTTAATCGCATCAACGATTTTGATAATTTATCAGTTTCTTCTTTCCCTCTCTCACTACATCATTTTCTTCTTCACAACCTTCTTCATCCCCACTAGGGAATCAATTAGAGATCAGTAGATTGGTTAAAATCTCGTTTATAAGCTCAACTGTTACCACCTACTCCCTTACTCGTGGTTCTTTTTTTTTTTTTTTGGTGTTTTTTTTTTTTTTGTGGGGAGAGGGTGTTCCCAATGAAAGTCACACGTACACACGATTAAGATACACCTGCCCTGCTTGTAGTAAAGTCACTATTATTTCAACGACAACTTTATAATTTAATAATCATCTGGATCGGATACATTAAACAGAAAGGACTTCTGTTTCCAGAGTATAAAGTAAAACTGAAATATTAGGGAACCATTTATCCCTAGACTGGGAAAGGAGATGCATGTCAAGCCTAATCCACGTCTGATATTATTATGAATAACAATAATCCCTCTTTCACAAATTCCCAAAGAAAAAAAAAAACACAAGAATATCCCTCTTGCTTTGATGCCACTTACAAGATTGTGATTGGAAGTAACATTCTTTGAGGCGAACTCATTTTTAAGAAGCCTTTTGTGCTTTATTAGGAAGAACATTATCCGGTAGAGTAAGCTCCGGAGGGACTTCACGAACAACCCCAAGCATTGCGTCGTACTCTTCATCTTTGCGTGCAAATTTCTTCCTCAGCACTTTTTCAAACTCAATTTCGTCGAAAGACTTGGCATTTTCAGCTGCATGGACCTGTGCAAGGTTTGAATAATTGGCGGCCGATTGTGAGATAAATGCTATCTCTTCATTGGTGAGCTTCCTCAGGAACTTTGCCGGATTGCCCCCCCACACCTGCACCAGAGGCAAGCTTGTGCTAAAGAAAGAAGCATGACTGAGTATTTCTTTTCATCCCACAACACATATTGACTTCTTTCTTTGACCTAACACAAAACATACTGATGACTCTGGTCTAAAAGACCATTGTTTTACAAATAGAATCACAAGCACTTGTTAGGATAACATTATCATGCACTCAAATAGCTTCTATCTTCTGCTCTATCCAACCTCGTAATAATGCTGCAGAAGGCATCCAAATGATTTCTACAAAGCTGACAAGAATATGAAAATCTACTTTTAAAATTGAAATCCTCATAGGAAGTTAAATTAGAAACATGACATTGTACCAAACGATATTTCTGAAACCAGACTGATTCTTGAATCGATGAAAGGTCTCCGCTTCATAATTTATCGAGCTGAATGTAGTCACAGCACAATTTAACCAATTACGATATATACTTATGTGATACTGCTCCGGTCCTTAATATAAGACCTATTTAACTAATTTGATTAGATTAGGAAAGTTAGGTAAATTAGTTAATTATAAGAAATATGACATATTTTTTTTAAAATACCATAATCATCTCTCTTAATATTCTCACTCCCTCACTTATTTGATTATGGTTGAGGAAATATCTATAAAGGTAATTTAGAAAAAATTGATGAATATAAGAAATGGGTTTTATATTTAAAATCAAAGTTAACTTAACAACTAGGTCCCTTGACCACCAATATCTCTATTCCAACAGCATTTTGACAAATCAATGTATGACTTGAGAGTATTACAAAAGATATTAACAAGAGTGTCCCTAAAGGACGTACAATTTGTATTATAGAAAAGTTTGCTTCTGGAGGTTATGCTTCACATGGTTAGTATTACGCTGGTCAGCAAGACAATAAACGGGAAAAATTTTTAAGAACAATGAAGCAGAAAGAAGCGTGAGTTCTCTCTCTGTTCCGTGAATAGGATATAAGTTTTAGACAAAGGAAACTGATGTGATTACTAAAAGCATACCTCTCCGCAGGGAATCCTAGTATTCTGTCTCACAAGGGCTCCAGCAGCAACCATAGCATTTTTCTCAACAACGACACCATCAAGTAGTGTTGCACCCATACCAACAAAGGCCTCATCCTCAACAGTACAGCCATGTAAGACTGCACTATGACCTACCCAGTGCAAAGTACAAAAGCTGGTTACAATATAGTAGTGTCAGTGTGGTTATTTATTGCAGAAGAAAAATTACTCACCAACAGTAACATTGTCCCCAATAATAGTTGGCAACACCTTCCCACTTAAATTTGACTTTGCAACATGGACCAAGGAGTTATCCTGTATGTTAGTCCCACTTCCAACACTGATGCTGTTCACATCACCTGCGCATGAT
This sequence comes from Neltuma alba, assembly GCF_004799145.2. Taxonomy (NCBI): domain Eukaryota; kingdom Viridiplantae; phylum Streptophyta; class Magnoliopsida; order Fabales; family Fabaceae; genus Neltuma; species Neltuma alba. The sequence goes on from NW_021637802.1 coordinate 38,383, forward strand.
GTGAGCATCAAACATTACCACCATGCGTATCTACAAAATATAGACCTGACAGAATTTCATGATTTGATTTTCATGAGATAATCAAAGATATACAGGTTCCCAATATATGAAAGCAGCTGAGCTAAAGCTTTCTTTTCTTTTTTGTTTCTCTCTTTTCAGCAAGGATACCCCATATAAAGTCGTGCACAACAGGTTATTGAAAAAGATTGTAGAAGCATTTGATGCATGAAATCTTTAGAATGCTTTTACTTTCCATTGATCAAGCAAACAACCTTACCTCTCAAGACACATCCATACCAAATTGAGGACTCTCTTCCAACTTGAACATCTCCAACGATGGAGGCACTTGGTGCAACAAAGGCCTCCTTATCAACTACAGGAGCCTTATCAAATATGTTCATCAGAGTTCGATGCCTAGACACTAAAAACAAAACAAAAGAAAAAAAGAATAAGATCACTTTACATGTTTCATGGTATAACGAAAAACTGGTGAAGGAAAAAAAACCATAAACATAGACCAGAAAAGGAGGTGTTTGTGCGCACACACACATAAAGCAAATCATTTCATTTTCTTCATATATCCTTCAATTTCATGAAGCAAAAATGATTAAAAGAGGAGGAAAAGGTAATCATGCGAACAAAAAAAATGAGGGCAAGTTAACAAATTAAGAAAACTTGAAAGTCTAAGAAAGATAATGCATTGCTGGGTGGTGGTTGATCGTAGGAGCAAAAAATCTCGTAATTAGTATGTCCTAATCTAGCTAATCTATCAGCAGTTGATTAGTATTCTCTGAGGGTGAAATATACACAAACATTCCAATTTCTGGAGAGAGCAAATCTGGCTTCTTCAATATAATCAAAATAAGGGTGGTCAAAGCTAGTTCCTCTCATGATCAGTTTTAACTGTGAACAGAGTCCGTGAAAACAGTGATATTCCTCAAACCTTTCTCCTCTCATGAGTAAATTTAGTTTTAAAGCACTGTAAGTCTGTGACCACAATTTGATATGTAAAAGAAAGGAATACTAAAACAAGCTATTGTTAATCATCAATATTAATCACATAATCTCATTCAGGGTTGCTGACTGGAAACTTCCGATGCCAGAAACAATCCTTTGATGACTTGATGTATTCATCGTACTAAATTGTTCATCTCAGTATTATGGCCCAAAAGCTTTCGGTATGACCGGTCTCTCACTGACGTCTCAATGTGGACGGAGACAAAGAAAGTAGAAGCACAGACTATTCAACAAAACGACATGAGATAAGGTATTATCTCATATTAAGAATGAACACCCCTCGTCATCCCTGCAAAGTCTATTCAGCAGCGCGATTCCAAATGTAATTCAACTAGCATTGATCTATGTACCAACTTTGAAAAACTACGCTGACAAAAAAGAGACAGCATTTTATAAAATCAACCAAAAACATCTACCTTGAAAGGGGGATTATAGATTTTTCCGATTCACAAACGAACTGAACAGGAAATTGGATGTGCAAGCTCAGAAAGAGAGGATTAAAGAAGGGCTTACGCTGTTCTTGGAAGTAGTAGTTGCCCTGGAGGCGACAACCGAGCCGATCAATAGCCTGCCCAGTCTCACGAATCCAGAATCCTACGGTGTATATTGCTTTCCCTAAAGTTCCCATATGCAATTTCCACTTTTGACTACCAGTGGAGTAGCTAAGAGATACAAGCTTCTGCAAGTTCAAGCTCTGTTTGCGTTCGGCGTGCTCGATGTGTAATCGAAGAAGGAAAAGGAGGATAGCGTTAAGAACCAGAGGGCTTCCTCTTCCTCGCAGTTCCAGTGGTAGGGTAGTATATTCCGTATAATGGGGAGGGCAAAATGGGGTTTCAAAATTGCTAGGTGCATTTCATGAAATTTTAATTTTACGTTTGTTTCTTATGTTTCACCTTGAATTAAGTTTGCTGGTCAAAAAAAAAAAACTTGAATAACGTTTTAATGTTTCAACCTGAATTAACATTGTGGGTCATTTCTTATGGATTAAAGTGTAAATTTAGGAGATATTTGGATGGAAATCAAACTATGGTTTCAAAAGTGTTTTTATGATTTACGAAGTAAATATGTGAAGGAGTTTGTCTTGTTTTGCGGAAAAGTGCTTCTGAGAAATTATAAATTTAATGTTGCCAAACACCTCCTTACTCTAAAAATTATAAATTTATTCTAAAAATTTTTACTTACCAATATTGGTTATTCAAAAGTATTTTTTTATACAAATTTATTTTAAAAATTTAAAATGACAATAATATTATTTGTTATATTTAAAAATATTAACTATTAATATCATTATTTTAATATTCACTATTTTAATATTCAGTATTAGTATTTTAACAAGAGGGATAATATTACTACTGTTTTCAACTCTCAGGATAAATTTGCAACAAAAAAAAAAGGTTTCAAATGTTTAGCATTTCTAAATAAAAATATTCGGGACAAATTTCTATATTAATCCTAATAATATTAACTTATTATACTACAAATATAAAAAGGAAAAAAATCAACGTGGTTCAGTGTTCACTGATTATTAAGAGTTTTTTTGGGTAAAAAGATACTAAGACTCTTTTAAAAATACTAAAGGATAAATTATAGCAGGTGAATTTCAAAATCCCAAATTAGATCCCTTGTACTATTTTGAAATTTTAAAATATTGTGAATTGACAATACTGTCTTTACTTTCAGTGATTATTGACTATTCTAATTTAACTATTGACTCTTTTGTTTTCAAAGGTGATTACTTTTATGTAGTTGACTACATAAAAGTAGTAAATAACTAAGCAAAAAGTAGTTACTAGACGTCCAACAACACTTAATGTATTTTTTAAATTTTTGAAACAAAAGTAGTCAATAACGAAATTAGAGTAGTCAATAGCTAAATAAGAGTAGTCATGAAAATTTTAAAAATGAAAGTAGTCAATTGCAATACTAAAAATAGTCAGTAACTAAACAAGATTAGTCATCAGAGTTTTAAAAACAAATATAGTCAATAACTAAAAAAAGTAATCAATATAGGAGGAAAAAAGTCACCAGAGCTCCAGCAACCCGTTACCGGAGTTCTGGTGGCCAGAAGTGCCTGGAAATGCTGAGGTGGCAGTGTTTTAAAAAAATGGTGAGAAAAATAATAAAGAGTATTTGTATAATTTTATAAAATTTGAAAATTTCAAAATGGTCCAGAGTTTTGAATTGAAATTTTGAAATTCAGGTATGCTAATTTGTCTTTAACAATTTTTAAGGTATTTTATTATTATTATTATTATTATTATTGGATACAAATTATTAAGACTTTTTAATAGGCAGTACTACCTCTGATATTTAATATAAGACCTTATTTGATTTTTATTTTGATCCTAATTATAAGACCATAATCTACTTTGTCTTTCATATTTATATTTTTTTTTAATATAATCCTTCTAATAATGGTAGTTTTAGCCAATAAGCTTGATTATCAAGAATATTTAAGAAAGAAACACACATTTATTACAAATAACTAATTTGTCTTATTTCTTTAATCTCTTTAAATTAATTAATTAGTTTTTATAATTATAACCAGATTTATAATTAGAACCGAAAGTACTTTATTTTTTTCCCGAAGTCTTGAATCTCAACTGGAAAACGGTTCGTTTCTGTATCCCGAAGGAAGCAGCCCATCAAAATTCTGAAATGGCATGGATTGGTGGAAAACGACCTTCGGTTCATTTATCGAAAGTCCAACAACAACCGACCTTGGTTTGCTTCCAATTTCTTTGAGGGTGAAACTTTCACTCTGCCATTTATTAATCATTCGATGGACTTCTATTCGGATTTTGTTGAGAATAATCTAAAATCTTACCGAAATCTTATTTGTTTATTTCCCCTGTTGTAAGATGTAAACTTCATCATGATTCGTCTTACCAGTGGATTTGATGAAATTGATTGATGATTGTAGGGCTTACATAAAATTGAACCCTGTTTCGAACGCAGAAGGCTGTAAACTTGTCGGTGGTGTTCAAGCTTACTCGGCTATACTTCTGGCTGAATCGTTGAGAAAATGTATGATTTTTTTGTTCACAGTTTTCCCCCCTCCTTTACTCTTTCTAATTAGGGAGCAAAAAATTTTTTCCCGGGATTGCATTAATATTGCGATTATGATTCACACGCATTGCGAAATATTTTGTCATCCTGGTTTTCTGAGGGCGTTGAAATTTTCTGTGGGACATAACAGCTGGAGCTTACAAGACTAGCTTTTCATGGAAGGAGCTGGAAGCGATATCCCCTCCGTTGTCGCACCTCTTGCTCAATGGAGGAATGATTTTTCTAGGGCGTTTCAGTACTATTTGGATCGTTCGACTCCTCACACAGTTCAGAGGTGGCTGGGAACTCTTGTTGTGGCCGCTATTTATGTATTAAGGGTTTACTACGTTCGGGGGTTCTACATTGTGTCCTATGGCCTAGGCATCTATATACTGAATCTGTTGATTGGTTTTATGTCGCCCAAAGTTGATCCTGAGCTCGAAGTTTTGGACGGGGCTTCATTGCCTACTAAGGACTCAGATGAGTTTAAGCCATTTGTTCGTCGCCTTCCTGAGTTCAAGTTCTGGTAATATCTAATATGACCCTTACTGAAGTTATTATGAAACTTTTAGCTAGCATGGTTCTTTGTTAATGCTTACGTTGGGGTAGCAAAGTGGGCAGTGAGGATGCTTTAGGATAATGTTGGTTCTGTTAGTTACGTATATGCTGTCCCCATTTCTAGGAACTCTGATGAAGTACCTCAGAATATTGGTGTATTTATTGGTAATTATGCTGTTTAACCAATGAGACTCTTGCAGGATAGTTGAGTTTTTTTTATTATTTAAGCTGACCACATGATGAATCTTTGCAACGTATGTCAATTTATAAACTTCAAGAAGCTTCATTTAGTTTGCGAGGCCCCGGAGAGTAATCAACTTAAAAATTTGTACAAGGACAATTAGCTCACAAAGAGGCAACCAATAAACATTTGTCATACTCATTGTATGTGCTAACTTCTTTAATCAAAATCGCTGAGGACAGAATGATCTGGGACTTTCTCTGGCTGTAATTGAAATTGAATGCTAGTTGAAGGAGCTGTAAGAGGCTACGGTTTTTTCCACCCTTCCCATTGATGGTGTGATTTTTGAACCTTGGGTTGGGATGCTTCATTTCATGTTGAATCAAATGTTCTAATTTGATCAGAGCATGTTGGCGATGGAAATGAAAATTATTAGAAATTTGTGCTTAGCGTATGCGAAATGCTCAATCCATACCTCCGGGTTATAGGACAATAAATTATTACCATATTGAAAATGAGTTCTCCCTTCACAACCTTCTCCATTGTCTAGAGTAGAGGATTCCTATTATCATAAGGTTTCCCTTTCACTTATTTCTAAAATGTGTGGTATGCAAACTAGCTGTGGAGTTTCTATTTGTAAAGATAACAGAGAAGGCTGGACATGATTAATCATTCATCTTATTATTAGTTATCTACCTATGTAGGCTTGACATATATTCACCCGTGCATGTTGGACATTATTGTCAGTCATTGAGGAGTCTATTTTAAGTTCTGACACACTGAGACGGTCTTGGATGTTCATAAGCATACAGTTTAAAGCAATCACTTCAGATTCTTTGTGCTTATATCTTTTTTCTTAATAAATAGAAGAAACTTTTCGGTACTTGTAATTAGCTTCTTTAGATTCATTTGTCTTTGGTAAACAAGCTTCTAGTTCTAGGACCTAAAGATAAGTTTGCCGACCAAAAGGTTTTTTATACCTATATATTAAAGGTTTCTTTAAGTAATCTTGTTATAAAAGAACGACTAAACTTATTTTCGTGTATGGTATGGAGTCTGAGCAATGTGTTACATGGTTTATAACTTGTGAATAATGCATTAGCCTTTATGTTATATACATAATGATATATTTAGAGTTTATTTAGTGGGAAGCTTTTTGGAAGCTTGAGTGGATTCAGTAATTGTCCCCTTGTCACTAATCTTTTATGGTGGGGGTGATAGGTCACTTGCTTTTATTAAATTGAACTTCTGCAACAATATTTTTGAATGGAAGACTCTGATATGTTGTATTGATTTTGAATTAATTCATGTACCAGGTATGCCATAACGAAGGCTTTCTGCATTGGCTTTCTTATGACATTCATATCTGTGCTTGATGTCCCTGTTTTCTGGCCCATACTTCTCTGCTATTGGGTTGTCCTCTTCATCCTCACAATGAAGCGCCAAATTATGCACATGGTTAAGTACAAGTATGTCCCTTTCAGCATCGGAAAGCAGGTGAGAGCTCTGGCTTTTTGGCATTTTTAACCATAGGCAACCCTGACTTGATTTCTATCTGATCATCTTTAGTCTTCCTAATTGAGTGAATCCTTTTTTGTTTATTCCTGACAGAGGTACTCAGGGAAGAAGTGAGCCATTTCTAGGGACTGAAACTTTGAAGCTCCGTATGTCCGGACAGGAAATCACAGTTTAGGTTGTGGGTCTTTAGAAGTTTTAGTATATATGTAGGTCAATCATTCGTAAGAAGTAATAGATGGTTTGTTAATTGATGGACTCTGAATTGTGATTCCAAGACTTACTTTTTGAAAGACTTATCTGCCTATGTTTCTTTGTGTGTCCAAATATCCTGGCTGTGTCTTGATTGAGAAGGGAGTTATGAAGTTCAAGCTTTTGGACTTGTATAGGGTTTGGATATTGGAATGTTTACTTGTTTGCTGGCAGGATAAGGTGAAAAGAGGATTGAAGAAATAAAAGTATTCCTCTAAAATATTCGTGGATTTGCATGCATCCTCATGTGGTTGACATTGAATTTGGATCTTCAGATATTAAATATATGGGCCCGATGTTCTAGGTAATGTTGTAACAGTGGAATTAGATTTCAAATTTAACCCCCCAAAAAAAAAAAAAGAGGTGGGTAATGAGTCAATGTTTTAACCGTTAAACTTCTAGTTCGATAGAGATTATAGAGATTAAATCTTAAGTCCAAAGTAATTTGGAGAGACCACCACCACAATAATAATAATAATAATATATGCATACAATAAAATAAAAAAAATAGTTGACATGAATTTTCAATATATACAGGCAATGTTTTATTTTATTATTGGTTTTTCATTTAAGAATATATAATAATTATTTAAAGTTTTCCTCTTGAAAATTAGGAAGAAACAAAGAGTCAAAACCCCACATCACTTTTCTAAGTCAAAACAGCCTATTTTGTCATCATATACCACCTCTGGCTCTTAATATAAAAATTAGTTGACTAATTTGAGTAGATTAAGAAAATTAGTTAAATTAGTTATTTTCAATAAATAGCTTTTATTTTTCTTAAAATGTTTTTACTAATCAAATGTATTAATTAGAATTATTATTATTATAAGGGCTATTTTGAAAAATAAATAAATAAATATAACAGATAAAATGGTTTAGGGTTTTACATTTAGAATAAAAATAAAATTAAAATGAGCATTTATATTAAGGTTGGGGGGTAGTATTTGAAAACAATGTTTCTTCTTTAGATCTTTTAACCCTAATCTTACTTCTATAGAGTTTGCTTTCTTTTCATATTTTGGCTATATGGGGAGATTCTCCGTTGAAGAATTGGTCCAGTTAAACCAGCGGTGTCTACTAATAACAACCGCCCCACAACTGCGAAAACAAATGGCCAGCTTTTAGTTGTTAAACCCGACTCTGCATGTAATATTATAATAATAATAATAATAATAATAATAATAATTATCAAATGGGATACTAAGTTTCACATTGTATTATACAAATGTTGTTTTGAACATGGCCAGCTAAGAACATCATCTTCCCCATCTCTCCTCTCTGCGAACCACCGGATTCTTGTCTTACATACCCCACAAAGTTCAGTCCTTTACTTCTCATTATTATTCCAACAAATGAGTGAAAGAACCTTAATTCCAATATTCATCTTCTGGGCTTTTCTCACAATCATCACTCCCTCACTTGTTCTCTTGTCAGAGAATTCAGAGCCAGACTTTGATTTATATGGTAAACATGTCCACCGACCTTCAAGAATTTGCTATATTTCTCTTCTTGCAGGCTCACATATATGTCATCCATACCTGAAAGTTTCTTTCTTTCTTCCTCTCTCTCTCTCTCTCTTTCCAATCTGCAGGGAATTCAACGGAGGTGGCACCGCCGTGGACCACGGTTGCAGCAGCGGAGGAGTTAGCCCCTGCACCAGCACAAGCACTAATTGTATCATTACCGACCGGAGCTAACTTGACGGCCGCCGGCGGCCATAATGGAAGTGTTGCAAGCAATAAAAGTGATGATGGGCTTGCACAAGTGTTTCCCAGAAAACACCTCAAGCAAATGAAACTCCCATCCACACAGCTGGCTAGCAGCTGATGAGAATGGCTTTGGATCTCAGGCTGACGATCTGATGTGCTCAGGAAGGAAGGAATATTGCAAATTGGTGAGATAAAACGTTAATTTATTGTAGCTTCTTTCTTTGAAGTTTAGACGTTATATACAGTGGCTTGGCATGGGTTGTTTTGCAAAGCGAGAGAGTTTTTTCGACTATCGGTTTGAAAATAGAAGATGGCAACACAATCAGACAAAAAAGCCTCGGAGTCAGCCAAAGGCCTTGGGGTTAGGGGCATGGATGCTTCAAATAAGGAAGACATCGCGGATTCTATTCTTTGTAACATATTACTCTTCTGATCCTATTTATAAGATAGAGAGAAAAAATATGTTTTGATCTTATTAACAGGAGATTGAGAGAAATTTTTTGTATGGATGTATAATTTTACCCTTCATTTATTATTGTGTTAACTTTGTTTATATGAGATATGATGCATATTACATAGGGTAAATTTGAAAAGTTGTTAAATTTTAAATTAGAGTTAATAAAGTTTGAGGTTTTTTACATGTTAGAAATGACTTATAAATAGGACCAGAGGGATAACTTGCCGCCAACTCCTCAGGGAATTACAAACCAGACTAATCCAGATCGGGAATTTGAGAACCCATATGGGCGGCTACCCTACCACGTACACTGTTGCGTACCCAAAGGATTGAGCCTGTGACCTTTGGTTAAACTGGAACAACCCCTTACCCGTTGATCCAAGTGCTTGGTGGTTGGTGAAAGTATTTTTTTTAAAAAAATATAGCTGCACAAATAACACTAGGGACAATGACAAAAAAAAAAGCTGAAATTTTATAAATGTCAAATATTCCGTCAATAAAAATTTATTGTCATTCGTAAATTCAGACTTGTCAATACCAAATAAAGTTGTATTACCTGATTTGGTATTTGTAATTTTCAGTTTTTTTTAGTTATTCTCCCATAACGCTATGCTTATTCAGAAAGAAAAGGGATCCATGAAAATCTGATTGGTGTAAATATGTGCTTAATATATTTATTTCATCTTATTAGCCTTTCACAGTTTCACCTGACTAGTCACTCGGCTTGCAAGTATGAGAGTTGCACAACTACTTTATGAGGACATCGTCTCCTTATTACTTGCCCATTTTTTCCATTTCACTGTGTGTTATTCATGCTTCTCTATTTTAGTATGCTAATATATTAAATGCTTATGTCGTGTGATATAATGGAAGTTGTTTTAATTTTAACAAAAAAAAAACAAATAATTTATTTATTTAATTTACCTCATCTCCCAAAGCCTGTGCCGTGTGGGCTTTTTTTTTTTTGGGACTTAAACCTCTGCACTTCACCAAATCATATATTTACAGATAAAATTTTTAGCCTTTTTAAAATAAGAAATAATATAATTTTCGGTCCTTTAAATTTTTTATATATTAGTGTTATCTCTCAAGGTTTTTTTTTTCATTTAAAACATTAATTGTCATAATTCAATTAAAATTTGGACCATTTTACCTGTTGAAGGATTAAAACCTATGGTTTAAAAGTTAAGGGACTAAAACTAAAATGATGACAAACTTGAAGGATAAAAAAATTATATTAACTCTTAAAATAATAATTGTTTATCAATATTGGAAATTAATAATCAAATAAAAATGTATAATATGTTAAAGTCTATAAATTAGATACAATGCGTTTTATGCAAGATAAAGGGAAAGAAGGAAGGAGGTAAAAATGGAAGAAACACAGATGATAAGATGAAAGAACTAATGTGGCACAAATTTATTAAAAATAATAATTTATCAAAAATGTCTATAATTTATAAAGACTTAAGTACGATCATTAAAATAATAATGACTCAAACATAAATAAAATAAAAGCTAAAGTATATTATTTGTCCTTTAACTTTCTATAATATTTTAATTTGATCTTTTAATTTTAAAAAGTATATTTTTATAATTTAATTTTAAAATTTTTAACAAAAAATGATGATATTGAAATTTTGAATGTTGACAAACCATTCTCAAATACTAATATATCAAGTTTAATTTTCAAAATAACCATAATTGTTAAAAGATCAAATTAAAATCTTGTATACAGTTAAGGAATTTAAAGTATACTTTTACCTAAAATAAAACCTAAATGAAAATTAAAATAAAAAACCCTAACTTAAGCTTCAAGTAAACAAGAACATAAAATAGTAAACAATCTATTAAAGCCTCATAGCAAACCACAAAAAAATAAAAAATAAAAAAAATCATCAAATAAATTTCCTAATTTCGCATCAACAAGTTATCTGGAAACTCTATACATTGCAGTCGTCCATCATATCCATTATCATAAATACAAAAATTTTATCAAATTATACTATTCCTAAGTCATTTACAGTTTGACTCACTTCAAATTCATATAATCCATGCAAAAACGTGTGTAGTAAAATATAAACATAAAATAAAACAAATGATATATATATCTAAGCGATGAAAAATCTATAAAAAAAAATAAATCTTTATTATATGTGTTTTAAGTTGCCCTATTCAGATGGCCATAAAATTACATTTTTTGTGAATTAATATTTTGTGCTATATAATTTATTTTTGGGTTAATGTGCAAATTTACTCTAAAAAATTTTTACTTTGGAACGCTAGGTTTTGGGAAGCTTTTTTTGTTTGTTGTAAAAGTTTAAAATCGTAACAATGTGCCTGTAAGCCGTATTGCTATGATTGTAAATTTTCAGGATTTGTTGATGGTAAAAAAAAAAAAAAATTTCAGGATTTATTTTTGAATGGAATTTATTTATTTATTTTTTTAGTATGTTCATGCACATGTTGCCACGTCATTTGGAGCTCACCTCCCGAAGCGTTACACGCTCTGTAAAACGTGGCGCGATGTGTGAAGCCAGTAGACCCCACATCCAGCCCTTTATGACATTCAAAAAGCCCCAAATATTGCCTTCGCTCTCTTCTTCCTCGGGAGCTGGATTTTCTGCTCCGAGTAGCCTCAGGTGTGGTAACTACTTCTACTTCCTTCTCTTCGATTCCATTGCCTTTCTGTACTCCTTTCTCTTTGTTCTCTTAACGCAAAATTCTCTTCAATTTCAATGTGAGTAGCGTCGTTTTTGGGTTTCTCGGATTATTCCAAGCTCTCACGATTGATTTTTCGCGTCAATACCGACTCCAGTCCGGCATTTCTGTGTTTTGAATTTATCTTTATTTCGTTTCTAATGTCAGCTTCTTCGCATTCTTGGATTTCTTCCCTTATTCTCTTAAGGGTTTTTTGCTTTCTTCTGAATCTTCTAGATCGGGTGTTTCTTGAGTTTCAATCACTTTTTTTGTTTCGTCATGAACCACTTTTCTTTCTTTCTTTTTTTCGCTTCTCGATAATGCGTGCGTTCACACGCATTACCATTGCTCATGCTCTTCAATTTCTGGGTTTTGAACTTTCTTCTACTCCAATGCATATATCTATATTAGAATGCAACATGGCATGGGGTTGTTTCTTGTGTTTGTTCTTTCTTGCAAGAGTTCGGGCATAGATTTTGTAACGGCAAACTGATGCTTTTATCTCTCAAGTTTCTTTCTCTGCTTTCGGGCGTCCTTGATTGTAGTGGTGAGGATCATATAAAGTTGAAAACATACACTAAGAGTTTTGTGGGTTTAAATTAAAAAAAAAGTTTCATAATAACTAGATGATTTTTCTGTATGCTTGTAAAGAAGAATAGAAGTATCTTTGCTGATTCTTCAAGCTCGCAACTTGCATTTTGGTGTATAACAGACTTAATAGAGATGTGACTAATTTAATCTTTTTCTGTATTCTTCCAATATCTTTATTGCGCCTCAACATTCGTTGCCTTCAATTTGTTTGAGTTTCATTCTAATGTTTACTTTTTAAAATACTGATGATTTTTTTTTGCTCAAAAAAAAAAAAAGCACTGATGATTTTTGTCTCTGTGATGTGTCTTCCTTTTCAAAGCTGAATTGCCCAAGTAATGGCAATGGACAATTTGAACGAGGAGGACAAGCTACAAGCTTCTACTTCTCTGCCACAAAGGAATCCAGAACAAGGGTGTAATTTATTGACCAACGATTCTGCTAACATTGATGGGGTTGGTAGTGACTGTCGACATAATGATAATGTGCCTTCAGTATCTCGGTCTCATAACAGGGAAATAGTGCCAAGTGGGGGGAACTTAATGACTAATTCCTCCCAGATCAATAACCCTAGCAATTTTCATATGCATCGTTACCTACATGAAGGAGATCATCAATCACTCTTACATAGACCAAATTCAGGATTTTTATATCAACATGCTCCCTTCAATCTAAATAGTTCTGAGAGGCTTGACAGTGGTAGAAAAGCTGCAATTGTTGGAAATGGTTCAGGTGGAAGACCACAAGTCCTCAAGCCTATTGCAAAATCAATGGATGGTAATATTAGTCAGCCTCCCCTTGGTTTGAATTTTGGAATGCCTATGTTTAGCCCTAACCAAGGTGCAGTTTCATTGAATTCTCCTGAAAAGCTTGAGGAAAGACATACGACTTCTAATTCTAGAAGCAACACTAATGCGGGAATCAATACTAAACTCTTTGGAATCAATCTTGCTGGTGAATCAAAGAGGGGAATTGTTCCTCCATTTAGTACTGATCACTCTAAAATGGATAGCAGAAGATTCCTACACCCTGATTTTGACATGAATGGTGCCTTTTCTGGTTCTCAGAACAACAATGAAGCCATATATGATTTACCTCAGAATGCAGATGCCTGGATGCACAGCACTGATAATTACAATCGTAGACCCGGTGTAAGATTAGGGCCACCATCATTACCATCAGACAGCAATCAGATTATGCAGTGTGACATCAAACATACCGAAGCTAGTGAATGTACGGTTTTCTCTTCACCTGGGATGGTAAGTAATCTGCCTTTGTCTGGGCAACCACCAGAATTTAATTGTAGACCCGGTGTAAGATTAGGGCCACCATCATTACCATCAGACAGCAATCAGATTATAAAATGTGACAATAAACAGAGCACAGCTACTGAACGTACATTTTTCTCTTCCCCTGGGATGGCAAGTAATCAACCCTTGTCTGGGCAACTACCAGAATTTAAAGTGAACTCAACTGGGAAGTTCCCATTACAGTCTTCTACTTCTCCGTTGGGTGTAGCCATCGGAAGAACTAGTGGGATGGATCCTTCAAGTAAGTGCTGTGATGCTTAACTCCATATTTTCTATTTGTAGGCATTGATATATCATGCGATTTGCATCTCTATATAATTGACCCCCTTTTGTTTTCTCATCCAAGCAGGCACTTATTTTATCATATTCAGTTGTTCCATTGTCACCAAATTGAATTTGGCTTTTGACTTGTGCTACTTCATTTTGTATGTTTCAAGAATATACTTTGGATCATTAGAATTTTTTTATGTAGTTTTTATGTATTAAATTCCAGAGAACAGATTTAGTGTATCTCTGAGAAGCCTGCCTCAGTAAAAAAAATAGTTTGTTAAAAGGAGCATGTCATTTCATTTCATGCACCTAGGAATACTTTTGCATATATAAAACATGTGATTTTGGCATCATTGAATCATCAAGGTGGGATAATGTGGTTACTAGTTGGTGATCATAATTAATTTCAGGTGGTTGGCTCAACACAGGAGTCTAACACATTTCTTGGATCTATTCTTACCTCTGTTGAATATCTTAAGCGTATTAATTACAATGGAAAACATATTTAGATTTATGTAATGACAGAAATAAGCTGTAATTATTTCAGATCTAGGAATGCAAACTGGAATGAGAAATATGATTGCTCAAGTTTCTAGGCCATCTGTTAGATCCTCTCTTAAGAGAGGCGCTTCCGAACCACAATCATCCCTTGTGCAGGCTCGTCAGAGGAAGGCTCTAATGAATCATCCAGTCATTCCTCCATCTGTCCCAACTTGGACTGGATCGGCTCCTTTAATGCCTAATACAACACAAACAATTTTTCGCTCAAGCCACAAAGCCATACCTCTCACACCTCAAGCCACCGGCTCTACTGTTCACCTGCCCATTTCTACTTGGGTCAATACTGCTTTACCAGCTCCAAACACATCACAGACAATTCCTCCCTTAATCCGTGCAGCTCCATTTCTTCCAGCCCAAGCTTGTGCTGCTATACCACCTCCACACTGTGACAAGAGAATACCATCTGTCCCTTCTAGGTCTCAGATCATATCTCGCTCACGCCAACAATTGAGTCGGTCTCTACCCTGCCCACACCAACCACCAATGACTCGGTCTCTACCTCGCCTACGTGGGAGGCCTCCCCCCATCATGCCATCTCCACCCAGGGTTGTTCCACCTACACCCAGGGTTCTTCCATCTTCTTTTATCAAACTCAAAGGTACTGTTTTCCTTATTTCTTCTCACAACGTGAGTTTTCATAAATCGAATGATCAATTCCCTTGCATTTTAAATTTCATTTAAGTTTTGGGGAAAATGGATTTCTTTGGTTTGATTCGTTGTATATACTGAACTGCATCATTTTCCTTGCCTATCCAGTTGAGCAGGCGTCAAAACTAACTCATAACAATAATAAAAGAAGGATGCTGATACATGCCACCTTTGTAATGTGAATTTTGCTTTCATGAAAGGCCTTTACAGATTGTTCTTATGCTATATTCTTTACTCCAAAAAAAAAAAGGGGGAGAACCATTCACTGGTAGAACTACTTGAGCTGAGAGTTTATATTATGTCATGAAAATGTGACATTTTTCATGTCCACTGTAAAAAGTAACAAATAGGTCTTCTAAATTTAGCCAAAAAAGAACCATATTGTTTTTATAATTCAATTATTTAGTATTCCATCCACAATGTCTGAACTCTCGACTTTGTTCAAGGTGAATCCATTTTTTTTTATTTCATTCAACCCAACCACCATCAGGGCTTGATAGTTGATACTTATTTTTACTTGATTTCCTATCCTTTGAGTTATTGCCCTGGTCATGTTGAAGTGTACTTTGCATATATGAAATGTTGAGTGTATTAATTAAATCTTCCAATATGTATACAACACTAATTTCTAATTGTGAGGAAATTATAAGGTGGTGCAGATGAACCTCCTGGGCCACTTGGATACCAATGCCGCTTGTGCAAGAGGGATCTATCTTTCGCACCAGAAGGACCCATTTCGCAGCCATTTCCGCCACCTGTTTCGGCTGTTCTACCTTGCGGCCACACCTTTCATAATGACTGCTTGGAGAAAATAACTCCTGAAGACCAAGCAAAAGATCCTCCATGCATTCCCTGTGCCCTTGGTGACTAGGAATCCAGTCATTTTCTTTTTGTTTCATTAAGCAATTGTAACTAGGTATAGAAGGCGAAACATAGAGATATAGAGAATTGGAGTAGAATAGATACAAGTTAATGTCCTGTATGAGGTTGTTATAACTGTCATCTTAGATGGAGGGTAGATTGGTGAGGCAAATATAATGCTTGAGTGCCTCGGCCTTTTATATTTTTTCGGAAAAGAAAATATATGAAAACCTCAGTCCATATTGGAATTTGGTACTTCTGGTTATTTCTACCTCTATAGATGTCTTTGGATCCTTTATAGTTCTAGAGGAGAAAATAACTCAATTTTAATCGATATGACCAATCTTATTTAAGTGGGTTGCTAAATCAGTTATTTTACCAGGACATCTGAATTATTCCGATCAAATTTAGATGGCGTAGATTTTATAATATTTTTTATATTTTAAAATTATTTTAATTTTGAAAATGTACAGAATGTAGTGTAAAAGTAACCTCTGGAATGTCAATAGTTAAAAATTAATGATTGATAATAAAAATAAAATGAAATAGACAAAAAATCTGGGTTGTAATAAAAAAATAATTCTGTATAGGTATTTAAACAATTAAATGTAATATTATTCAGAAACTGTAGAATAGAATTATTTAAACAATTATATAAATAACAATCATGATACTAGCATGAATAGTAAATATTATGATAGAGATGTGAATTTATATTGTGAACTCAAATGTAAATTTGTAAGAAATTATTTTTATTAATAAATTGATATTACAAGTATATAATTAAATAATTAAAATATAATAAATGACAACAATTTCATTTAAATATATTTTAAATTCAAATGATTAGAATTAAATCCATCAACCTTCATAATGTACCATATTCAATAAAAATTTTTTTATAAAATTAATAGATAAAGTTACTAAATTAAAAAATTTAACATAAATTTAAGAATAAGTTAACATGGTTTTGTAAATTAAAAACGATGAATTTAGTGAATAAACTCATAAATTCAACTAAGTTTGCAACAAACACAAAGTAAATGGATACAATTTTGTAAAGTGTAAAACAAATAGGAATTTGACAACAACGCTGGCAAGATTTCACATCAGATACTCCCAACGCAGTCTTCTCGTATCATGTAAACTAATGCATAAAAGCATTATGCTTTGCCGTTAGCCATTGTTTTAGAAGAAAACAAAGAGAATAGCTCTGTGGCATATAATATTCTTCTCATTTTAAATATAAAATCAATTTTACTACTTTTGATCATAATTATACAAGTTAGTTGACTAATTTGAGGAAATTAAGGAAACAAATTAGTTATTTAGCATAAATATATATATATGTTGTCTTTCATAAATTATCCTTACTAATCAAGTGTATTAAGTAGAACTACCATTATTAGAAGGATTATCTTGGAAAAAAATATATAAATATGAGAGATAAAGTGGATTGAGTTCTTATATTTAGGATCAAATAAAAGTTAGATAAAATATTATATTAAAAATTAGAGGTAATATAATATAAATTATATTACAAAATGAGTTTTATATTTAGAACCGTAATAAAAAAAAGCATGGTTGGAGCAGGCTGTGGATTGCTATGAAACTGTTCTCAACAAGAATCCATTTGGGCAATTCGTTAACGTGGTGTTGGGGGAATCATGAAAAACGCCTAAGGAAAAAAAAAAAAAAAGTACTTTGACACAAATGTAAATCACATATCCATTCATATTTCTGTCGGCATTCTTCTTAAATGTAAATAAAAATATTTAAGTGAAACTGTGAGTGATGAAATCACACATTTGGCTGAAAATTCTTTTCGTATTAAATATTCTTTTATACATACTAAATAAATTTATTTCTTTTATTGAGAATTGATTTAACTTATTTTTAGAATATGAATCTATTCTAATTTTTCTGAGTAAAAATTTAGAACTTTAGATGGGGATGATTGAAAAATATTGTATTAATTTTTAAAAAATTCTATTTTTAATTTCAGTGGATATTCTGATATTGACAATCTTAATTTATTTTCTAAATTGAAGGTGTAGTTTTAACAGAAAAAAATCAATACTCCTACAAAAAGTTTAAACTATATCAGCGTCTTAGATTCTTTTCCAATTGCAGACATTACTTTGAGAATATTATTATTAACAATACCTATAAAAGTTGCTCCTGCTTGAAGAAGCTTTCCAAAATTAAAATTGATTAAATCATGTTTAACACTAACTGTACTACAAGATAGATTGAACGGACATAAGGGTTTAACAAGACTAACTATTGAACGTGAACTGACAGAATTGTTTATGAGGGTTTAACAAGTAATCTCATTGCTCAAAAAACTCGAAAATAACATTATAATTGACAAGTAATATCACTTTTGCTTGAAAGTTCCTGTTTCGAAATTTTATTAGCCAGTAGGACCTGAATCCAAACACCAATGTTGTCTGTGTGCGATTCGCACACATAGCACCGATGCCTTCTTTTTGCGTATAAAAAGGCATCAAGTTCTCATGCTAGTAAAATTTTTAAACAACCATCTTTTTAACCAAATTTCCCTATCACTTGAGGCCCTTTGGTAATTTTGCCAAGAGCCCAAGAATTCCTGGACAGTGTATGTTGGGATGCTTCTAAGCTTGCTTTGATGGATCATCAATGCATCATCACTATCTAACTTGGTTACCAGAGTCTTCTTCTGAGATGTGAAGCAAAAACTGAGGCAGAGATGCTATTCTTGGAAGATCAAGAAGCTCCCCAACTGATTCCTTCCTGGGAAAGCCATTTCCCTGCTTATTGACAGAAGCATCACTTTGCAAACTACTTTTGCTTGGTGAGACTAATGTAGAATTCATATAAATTACTTTCTCATCGCTATGTGCTTCAAAACCTTTGTTGCTTGGTAATTGGCCTTGTGTTGTTGAAGGATCACTCTGAAGGAGGCTGCAAAATGAGTTGACCCTTGACCTGACCAACTGTTCATCAGGTGATTCAGTAAGTTCACAGTCACTGAACAAATATTGTGGAATTTACATAAAAACTGATCTTCTATTTTGGTTGGGAATGGATTTATTAGATGTCATCTGTTGTGAAATGTGATGTTCAATCTGGCTTACTAGTTCTGTCATGGATATAGATGGTTGAAGTCCAGGCAATTTTACATGGCTCAAATTGCTCAGAAATCTTGACGCATTAGCCTCTCTATTCCAGAATCCATTGGTTTCATGGGTGTTCTTAACTGCAAATGAAATAAAGCAACCTGAGTGCTGTTACACAAGGGATATATGTAAGCAAAATTCACAGAAAAGTGAAGAGTAGATAATTGTTTATGTCATTAAGAACTGCATTTCATCTCCTTTTTTTATTCTTCAAAACATAAAGTACGATTGTGAACTAAACTTCACAGATCAGTAACCAGGTCAACTAAGAACTAGAATAAAGGTTCACTCATCATTTTACTTCATCTATCCTTCGTTTTACTAACAATTTGCCTAGTAAAAACAAACAGAATTATCTTGACGATTCGAACGCTGTAATCTAAATGATGAAATATTTTCCTGGATTTCCACTGCAGCAAATAGAAGCACTAAACTTGAAGCCAGGATTATCATCTCACCTGAGCTAGGTGAAGTGTCTGAGGAATTGTTTTCAACAGCTATACCCAGAAGATTATGTTCATATATTGAGGAAGATGAATGAACTGCAGATGCTGATTCTAAATCCTTCAAGCCAAAGAAACCGGCCTGGTCTTCACGTTTTCTATCAAAATTATCTCCAATTCTAGATTCAAAATATGGACAACCCAACACCATATTCGGCTGTTGACTTAAAAAGTTAAGACGATGATCACACTGAATGAGCTTCTCAAAATGCTTGCCTAAGAATCCTTGTGGGCATTGTAGAAAATGTTTCCTACAATAGTAATGATAGTGTATGAGTGTGAATTAAAAAAAAAAATGCGGTAGCAATGATACTCGGGTTGAAATTAAATCAGTTGCCTCTGGAAAAAGGTATGTTCGTTATGCTATGAAAAAGGTTATGTTTACATGTAAGTTCTTGAATCCTCTCTATAAAACCCATAACTCCAGAGAGAAATTTCAGTTGAAAGTCACACTGACACAGTTAATTAGAGCCAATGTTAATCAACTAAGGGCACACATTATTATATTATAATATAATCTTTCAATCCGTAGCCAGGACAGTGATGTCAAATTTATAGTCTAACAAAGACGACCATAAAGAGAGAGGGAAAAAAACAAAGACCAAAACCATTCTTCTCCGGGTCCATCCATGACAGTTTATCTGTATTTGCTTTCAGAATATTACTATTCATTTCAATGTATGTTTTTCCTTTATAGGTTTATTATGGAGAATATGTCATTTCATTCCGATGCAGCACACTTCTTAATCACACAAGGTAATGGAGTCAAAAGTAAAAATTGACAAGACAGATATCATGAATCTATTTCAATATACTTAATAGAAAATTTAGGAGTGACCAGTGAACCAGCTGGATGCCAATACATGAGTGCGGTTAGTACCTATGTATGCTAGCTTGTCCACCAGTAAAGTCTGATGTTGTCTGCCACAAGGTATGCTTCCTAGGTTGTGGATTGATCTCCTTAAAAAATAGGGGTCTTCTAGCCAGCTACGACAATCAGGAAACCAACTTAGCATGGGAAATTAAATAATAGTGGTGAAATGAAATATATCAGCAAGAGAGGCAGAGCAATGAAACTTTACCACTACTTCCAGTGTTCCGGGCCCATTCTCAGGGTAATTAGCATTAAGAGCCATGATATCAGACCAAGGAATTTCAATCTTACTCTTAAGACCACCATCAAGAACTTCCCATACGAGCTTGTGCTTCGCATAATAGCACTTTGCCACCAAATCTCCTTCATGTCTTGACTTGCACTGCGACCCATATATTTTAACTGAAAAGATAAGATTCTATATATATATATATATATATATATTGATTATGTTTTTGTTCATTATTGTTTCCGGAAGTTTTCATCCTACCTCCCAAGTCCCAATTCTTAAAATGGATGCAGGAAAGTTCGACGCCTTGAGCTTAGCATCCAACGCTGCCGTCGCTTTAATAACCTTGCGATCTTCCTTGTTTACATCCGCTATTCTGGAATTATCTTCTTTGGAGAGTCTCATTTGAATCAAATCCAAAAGCGACGGGCTCTTCCGGAGACGCAAACCCAGCGGGCTTGGCTCGTTGAGCGAATCGCATGAAGTCGGCGGAACCGGAACGAAGTCATGGTTCGAATTCCACTGTCGAAAAAAAGATGAAGAAAAAGGAAACAGAGATCAAGTCACAGTTCATCCCCAGTATAAAACAACTTGAAAACCTCACACACAACAACAATCTCATGAAGTTATGAAAATGACGAGTTTCAGAGAAATAGCATTAAAGCTCAGATTTTAGATTTAAACTCAGAGTATAATAGAAAATTAAAGAAAAATGAACAGAATTCAGACCTCGGGAGAAGAATTTAATTTGGGTCGCTTCCGAAGGGAGCCAAAAAGTTCTTCATTCCCAGAATCGTGAAGCTCCAACTCGAGCTTTTCAAAGGAGTAGTTGCTGGATTTCATGAACTGAACCATGAAGCTGCGCTGAAATTCAAGAAGTCGCAGAGCGAGAAGAACGTGGAAAACTAGCAGAGTTGGATAACGACGGAAAGCATGTATCATGAAACACACATATATACATAAAGAAGCTTTCTGTTGAAGCACTGTGGCTTGCAATGCCAGTGGCGGGCGCTTCAAAATAGAACGAGAGATTCCACGAGTTGTGAGTGCCACGTGGCAGGCGACGTGTCGGGAAATGAGAGTGGGAGGGAAGCCACGTCAGCGAGGAGTGACAAATGCGGTCGGAGAGCGAAACGGTGAGGTTTCTGGCCGGCGGGGGTGGCGGCATGGATAAAAAGGTGGGGCCCAGTGCATGAACCTCGTGAAGATGTATCTCTGCGCAAAAAGTTGCGTGATTGGCTAACGTTACACGTGTAACATTTTGCTTATTGGATTAGACACGTAAGCTATTTGGTGGTCCCACGATCACAGGCTAGAAGAAGTGGCTTTGCACTTTACGGATTAAGGGGGCATTTAGAAAACTCTGCGATAATTTTAAAAAAAAATTAATATAATTTTTGGTTATTTAAGTTTATCCCAATTTTAGTGTTGATTTTTTAAATTTTGAATCATGGGTTTTAGTTCTAAAAGACAAAATATTTCAAGTTTTTATTAGATTATAAAGACTAATATTTTAAACAAAAAATTTGATGGACCAAGGAATCAAAATTTATATTAACTCTAAAAAATACTTTTATATAACTTAAGATAAAAATATTTTTATATATTTATTTCTTATACTTTTGAAATTATTTATTTAAAGGGATTTTTAGGATTATCAAACTGTCGTGAGGCCTGCTCGGAATGGTTCAAAACATCTTCCAATCCCTCCATGATGTCGCTGCGACTTTTTATTTCACCTTTTTCTGATTCTTGTTGTGAACATGTGTGAAAAAAACACATTTTCACGTTATGCCCGTTCTCCTAAATTCTTAAATTGTTTAAATCAAATTCAAGCTGCTAAAATATGAAAAAATTAGGAATAAATCCCTTATTAAAAATTTAATTGGCAAATGGGACCTAAGATAATTGATTTGCACAGGAAAGATTAGTTGTACACAAAGGATAATAAGTTGCATAAAAGGAAGATAGTTTGTACAAAACATTTTTAGATATAAGGAATTAGTTTACACATAGAGAGATAACTTGCACGTAAGAGAATTTCATTTGCATAAAGAAAAATTGAGTTGTATATCGCACAGAAAAAGATTATTTCATACAAGGAAAGATATATTGTACACAAGAAAAAATAAGTTACACATAAAAAAATTAGGTTGCACAAAATCTTTAGATCCCATTTGCCAATTAAATTTTTAATAGAAGATTTATCCCCAATTTTCCCCTAAAATATACTACTTTCGGTATTCAATATAAAAATAACTAATTTGAATAAATTAAAAAAATTAGTTAAGTTAATTATTTCTAATAAATATATGTTATTTTTCTAAAATACTCTAGTTAATCACGTGTATTAAACATTCATGTGCATCTATTATGATGACCACCTTAAAAAAATAAATAAATATGAAAAAAATAAATTAGAGTCTTATAAATTAAAACCAAATTTAATATCAAATTAGTTTTATATTAAAAGTAGAAGGTGGTAATATTTTTATAAAAGTATTATTATTAGTCTTAATCGAAATCCAATGGAATTGCTCAACAACTTCTCGTCAAAAAGAAAAAGAAAAAAGAAATGGTCAAGAACTTAAAAGGCTGATCTCACTTAGGGTGTGTTTGGATGACTTCAAACCGTGGTTTGGAAAAGTGATTCTGGAGAATAGATTCTGTGGAGAATAGATTCTGTGGAAAATAGATTCTGAGAAAAAGTGATTCTGAGAAGTGAGAGTGTTTGGATAGTTATTACCAGAAGTGCTTTTTACATGTGGAAATGACCAAAAAGGATATAAGTTAATATGATAATTATATAAGGGATATATTTTATGATTTATTTTGATTTGAAGAAATAAAATTGTTAATGAAATAATTTTTACTAACATAATTAATAATATATAAGATAATATAATTAATACATAATTAATATGTGTACATATATTTATAAAACATAATATTAAATATGTTTATAGAAAAATGATTTTTTTTAGAACAGAAAAATATTAATTTTGTTTAAAGATTGTAAACGTGAAATCCCATAACATTTTTTCATAACTACTTTTTGTAATAACATACTACATGTATAATAACCTCTGATGTTTAATACAATTAATTAATTAATTGTCACCACACATATATATTCATAAAATATAAGAGTGAAAAATATTCTTAGAGAAGATGAATTATTTTGTTGCAAACAGAAAGTCATGTATTTTTCATGAAGATTATAAACATAAAATGGGATGATATTGTTTGATAAAATAGAATAAACACGTCTTAAAATAATTTATTAATTATTCAAGTTATTTGTAATAAATATGTGTTGAATTTTCTAATTATAAGAACAAGTTGATTAATTTAAGAAAATTAAGAAAATAAGTCATATTAGTTATTTGTAATAAATATGTGTTGAATTTTCTAAAATATCATTACTAATCAAGTATATTGGTTAGAATTACTATTAGTAGAAGGGTTATTTTGAAAAAAAATAGATAAATATTATAAACAAAATGAATTAGGATCTTATATTTAAAACTAAAATTAAAATTAAATAAGGTCTTATTTTAAGAATCGGAGACCAAATAAGAAACTCAAATTATTCCAAATCAATTTGAATAAAATAGGAAACTATATTAAATGTTTAATCTGCGCTACTCCAAAACAACTCCAACCATACTCAAAATTACATGTAATTTTGTAATTTTTTGACCGGAACATGTAATTTTGTAATTGCACTGGCAATTTTGACTGACTGTAATATCAACAACAAATTTAGTATCTACTTCTCGATTTTAAATATAATATTCATTTTATAATCCAATTTACATCATAAAATAAATCTTATATCTAAAAACTAACGAATATAATCTATGGGTGATTTGCATATCTTAACACACAAGCTTGAAAAGCTCATGTCATATGGCCTATGGTGCAAGATTCAAATTATTATTTTATGATTTTTTGCCAACATTTTATAAAAAAATTAAATATAGTCTAATAAATTGAAACTGTTTTTTATTGATGAAATAAAAGTAGCAGCAGGGTTGTTTAGATCGTTGTAGTTTTGTAGGAATACTGAAAAAAGGAGGATTAACAAAAAAATCCCCCGGCTCCCCCTGTATATATGTGGCTAGACATTGATGAGAATTAACGAGAAAAAGAATAGAACTGGAACTGGAAAGCGGAGTGATCTGGGCGCGTTGTCCTTTCTTTCCACTGTTTCGCAGGCGAACCAGGAGCAGAATCCGGTTCCGGCATCTCAGTCGACTGGGCCATGGACGGGCAGCGTTCCAGATCCGATGACCCATTCCTTCTCAATTACCAGCCTTCCGAGCTCCGAATCGCCTCCGAGTTCTTCGCAACATGGCTTCCCTTTCTCTCCAAAGATCTCTGCGGTCACTGTTCTGCAATTCTTTCTGATCGCATCCGTTCCATTGACCCCGGTAAACTGCTTTACTTTTCTTTTTTTTTGGTTTTTTATCGGCTCTTGGTCCCTTCTCGTGGCGTTGTTTATTATTGGTATGACCGTTGCCCTTCACGAGAACGCGAAGACGCGAAGACGCGAGCCGGCGAACAGGCGACCCGATGGATGAGACGGCCGAAGAGTCGAGCTGGGTGAGATTCGCGAATGGAAAACAATTATCAGAGAAATCGGAGTCGGCCAGCGAGAGAAGGATGACTGTGTGTGTGGGTATTATTGGTATGACCGTTGCCCCCCTTCCCGAATGGTTCCCAATTATCCAGAGAAGTGACTTTTTTCTGATTTTCGTAGAACCATGGTTTCACCGGTTGAAACCATGGTTTCAGCTGGACCACGGTTTGGGCTTCTGGACAGGGTGTTTGGATAGCATTTTATCCAAACCATGGTTTGGGCTTCCAAACCATGGTTTGGAGGTGCATCCAAAGACACTTATCTTGTTGGTGGCGGCCGCGGCGGCGTTGATGTTAACAGGATAACGGTGGCGGCGGATCAACAACTTAAAAATGAAGAAAGATAATACAGAATTAAATAGAAATATGAAACCGTGTCATTTAAAATATTTTAAAAAAATGTGTGTAGTACATATAGTCTTTATTCCCTTTCTATCCCATATGGAAAAAAGAATAATGATAATTGTGTAGTAATATATACTTTGGGAGAATTTATTTAAATCCCAGATATGGTACTGAGATTCTGAAATTTCAGTTTACTTATTGAAATGAAAGGCAATTCTCAATGAAAATTTACTAGTCCAAATTTAATAATCTGACAAGTTCTAATAAAAAAAATCACAAGTATTCATAGTTATGTTTATAAATGTAAATACGCTTACTTTTTTACAACTAAGCATAGAAAAATAATATGTATTCACAGAAATTATAAGCCCAAATTTACATTCCAACCCAATTCATGTACCTGCAAACTCACACACCCAAATCAACCCCTCATGATTTTTTTTTTTTAAATTTTACCTATGATCTTCTTTTATGCAATTTTGCTTTTGATTTTTGGCTGCAATCATTAGTAATATTACACTACTGAAAAATAGGGTACCGGGTGTACATTAAAAATAAGAAAAATTAGTAAAAATTTTCTATTTGAAATTTTAATTGGCCAAAAGGACATGAAATTGTACAAGTACAAGTATGATCTGTGAGTGTAACATATCATCTATTGTGTGCAACATATCATCCGCTGCGTGTAATTACACACAGGAGATGATATATTGCACTCATGGATCATACTTACACTTACACAATTCAAATGGGGATTTTTTTACCAATTTTTTCTTCAAAATAAGATCAGGAATAAATTATACATTTACCTTTTTATTTATAAAGCCCAATCTATTCATACAATCTGTTCATAGTAGGAGTGGCAGAGAAAAGACGTTTTGAA
Organism: Neltuma alba; assembly: GCF_004799145.2. Lineage (NCBI taxonomy): Eukaryota > Viridiplantae > Streptophyta > Magnoliopsida > Fabales > Fabaceae > Neltuma > Neltuma alba. The sequence continues at coordinate 64,700 of NW_021637802.1, forward strand.
TTTTTTTTTTTTTTTTGCCAGAAAAGACGTCTGATTGAGTAACCATAATTTTCAAATTTCAACCTGACCAGTGGGAATCTAATCAGAGACTAATGGCAATTATCCAATCACGCAACTTGTTCTCTTTTTATATTCTCAAACGTGAGGTGTATCCAACTCAGGGAAATTTTCGGCGCAAATTTGTCATGAATAAATAAAAGATAAGTTCCGTCACCATCTAATTAATCTTGTAGATTATTTATTGATAATATGTATTGATTTTTTTAAAATATATTCTTAAATCATTCTTACTGAAGCTATCTTTGATGATCTTAGAGTATGCTTGGGATGACGGTGGCAGAAGTAATTTTTTTAATCTAACTTTTACAAAAATCAGATTGAATAAAAACAGCTTCTTTGAGCTTATTGCATAAGTCTGTTTCGATGACAGAAGTCAGATGTACAAAATGTGAATCCAAACATTATTTTTCAACTTGCTTGTTACTTCTCCGGCTGGGATGCACGTTTTGGCCTCCAAACGTGATCCTAAACATGCCTTTAAATGTAAAATTTTAATTCATTTTATTTTTTATATTCCTCAATTTTTTAAATTAATTGATCTAATTTATAAATTCATATAATTTAAGGAAAAATCATTTTGCACTACCTAGAATTTCTTTCAAATTTTAATTTTGTATTTATACATATTTTTCTTGATTAAATCTTTTGACTTAACTCCACTACGAAATAGGGGGTGTTTGGATAGAAATCAAACCATGGTTTCAGAAGTGTTTTTACGGATTACGAAGTAAATATGTGGAAGAGATTACCTCGTTTTGCGGAAAAGTGCTTCTGAAACCATGGTTTTGGGTTTCCCAAACACCCTTTATAGTGCCGTTAGTCCTTGTCACTTTATTTTATTAGCAGGCATGTGCTCTTTTGGCTTCTTGACCGGAGGTCCGGAGCTTGCAATTCTAGCGCAGTAAAGTTAAAGTATTTAATCAAGTAAAAACACATAGATATCAAATTAGAAATTGAAGCATAGATAACTGCAAAATGGCTTTTTTTTTTAATGATCTAATATCATATTGGGCATTTTTGGGACATGATGTCAATAACGTTAGAATTAAGAGTAATATTTATCATGTGTTTGCGATATTAATTGATGGAAGAAGATTTTTTTGCCAAAAGAATCCAACATCTAAAGCTACACATGAATAATGGGGGATAATTCTATTTTAAATCTTTTCACCAAAAAAAGAAATAATTATTCCAGAAGAAAGGTACTTTAAAGAAAATATTATTCCATTGTTTTTCATCAATGATTTCATTCTTTTTAAAAAGATTTTGACAAAAAATCAATGCTATGAAAGGCACATTTTCAAGGATATTGAATAGAATCCATCATTTTTACTCATTTGATCACGAGAATGGGATAAACTCTAATTTCTTCGATGTATCAATATGATGTTATTATTTAATAGCAAAGATTTATTTCTATTTATTTGTTTTCTATTTTTAAAAATTATTTTATTCTGATAGCATGAAGTTTAAATAAGTTGAACTTTTAAAGACCTGTCAGAGGCTTAAGGCCCAACTGTTTTTGTGATAACAGTTATAGAATATATTTATTAGTTACTAATTGTCCACTAACTAGATTTTTTAATTTGTAACATCCCAAAATTTATACCCAAACATAAACACAACTATTAAGCCAGTCCAGAAATTAATACTTATTATTCCAAAATACGGGAGACTCTAAACCACTAATCTTGCCATTAACTAAGAACTAAGAACTAAGAAAACAATCCTCGATCAAACGTTATTTTTGTTGGGTTGCATTTTTTCATTCTCATTCCTTTTGCAGTTTTTGCAGTTCCCTTCTCTCTATGGGGCATTAAAAGCTTGGATAGATGAAAGATGACCATGTAAGGATAGATGCTACCAGAGGCATTCACAAAAGCCACTTATTTGAAGTTTTTATGAAGTTAACGAATAGATGATCTTGAAATTTTGCTTGTAGATATAATGTCCTTGTTCTCCAAAATTGGTTGCATTATCAAGAAAAGCTTATAATCAGGAGAGTTCTAAAGATAGTTGATTATGCTCAATTCAAAAAAAAGAAGAAGAAAAAGAAGAAAGATAGCTGATTATGCAGTATAACGAATAGAAAATTATAATACCTCCGGTTTTTAATATAAGACTTTGTTTGACTTTTATTTTGATCATAAATATAAGACCCCAATCCACTTTGTCTCTCATATTTATATATTTTTTCAAGATAGTCTTCCTAATAATGGTAGTTATAGTTAACACACTTAATTAGTAAGGATATTTTAGGAAAGACAACATATATTTATTACAAATAACTAACTTAACTTCTTTCCTTAATCTTCTCAAATTAGTCAACTAGCTCTTATAATTAGGATCGGAGGTAGTATTACTCTTAATTTGCACTATGCAGACAAAGATGTCTTATTTTCGTACTTAAAATAGTTATGAGATGTCCTTAACCGTTGGATCTTGTCTTATTTGCTTCCTTTGGCTGTGCCGTAGGTTTGATTAGATTGTCGGCTGTAATTTTGCCAACCTATCAAAACTTTCTGGTGCAAGTAGAGCTTATTTTAATGCTTGTATGAAAGGATTGCAGTACCAAAAAGTAAGTGGAGGTTATAAGGAGGCAGTACTGATCGATGTTTTGTTTGTTTTTAGTTGAGCCACGTAATTTGAATTGGTAGGGAATGCCTCATATGGCAATAGAAATTGAAACCAAAAGAATTAAAATCTGTTCCCCATCTTTCTGGTACTTTTTTCTTCCTCTTCAAGTCTTGGTAGATCTTTGATTGTTCCGTCATTTTTCTACCATAGTAAACAAGAGTGTGGTTCAGTTCTTTCTACCAACTTGAAGTCAAATTTCTAAGAAATGTTTTATTAGGTATAGAGGGTGTTACAAAGATTCTCTCCCAGTCGGGTTTCATTGTTAAGCTTTATGAGTTGTTTTTTTTTTTTAGGGAAAAAAGAAAAAATGTATCAATTTATGGCTTTTGTGAACTGGGGTTTAGATTAATAATGAAGACATCTTAAGTGCTTTGTTGCTTAATGCCTCTTTGTGGAGTGTTAATTCAAATATCTTTGTATTGCCCATTTGCTTAATGTGTGTTTATTATATGTTATTATTCCATAATTAAGAAGCAGAAAATGACAAGTAGACAGTTATAATTTATCAACTTCTCAAACATAAATGGCAATGAAGGATGCTCAATTGTAAATGACAAATAAGGGAAAATAGGAAGAAAATCTACTGAATGTATATATATGTAATAATCACTGTTCGGTCAAAGGCTGCTGTGGAGGAAAATTACAGCGATGAAGAAGAATTTAGAGAGAAGGGAAGAAGCTATTCAAAGAGAGAAGAAAATTTACATAGAAAGAGGAGAGTCATAGCAAGATTCATCGATAGCCTACTCAGTTCATAACTTCCCTTTATATAGCCATCATCCTCCAAGTCTATTTCTTTGGTACAATTATCTTTCAATTCTTGATTCCTTCCCTTACTTATGGCCTAAACTTTTTGCCCCAGTATTTGCAAGCTTCCGTCCATTTCCATATCATTACAGAAAGCACCAGAATCCTTGAATACAAGCTAGAACTAATAAAGAAGGTGTGCTAATATTTTCTTTTTGTGGAGAAAAGGCATGCAAATATTTGACTTAAAGATTAATGGAGGGCAATCTTAAACAAACTTATGCTTGATGATTTAATGGAAGTTTACACTAGATAATTATGTTTTTAGAGACCCTTACATTCTTTCATAGATGTAATATAACGTAATTTAAAACAATAAAAAAATCCATCTGCCATGTTTGTTTTTTAAGTTTGGACTAATTTTAAAAGATTTTAACTACAATTATGTGATAATGATTTTCTTTATTTTAATAAAAATATTATAACTCTTTGTTTATAAGCTCCTCGTGCAATGCTCGGGCAGTAGACCCTAGTTATTGATAAAAATAAGGTGTGAAAATGGAGATAGAAATTGGACAATAATTGTCTTGTCTCCGAATTTGGACTGCACTGAGTCGCTAATGATTGAGGAAGAACATAAAACCTGAAATTTGGCCTCACTTGAAATCAATCACTTATAAGCATATTTTATTATTGAAAAATTGCTTATAAAACATTTCAAACAAAGCCTACAATATGCCCCGAAATTTTTAATCAGCCAATAATTATAAGATCGTTAAAATATTAAGCTAATGACCCAGGTCTTATGTCATGCTTAAAAATACAACCGATAACACTTCAACTGCAAGAAAAATTATTAATGATATATTTGACAATCATGATTTGCAATAACTAATAGTAAGCATATTAAAAGTAGAACATTATAATATGGCTTAAGGTACAATTTTAAAAACAAAGTTTATCTTAAGAGGTATTGACACCATAAAGTTTACATAGATACAAAAATATACATAAAGCTATCCAAAAGGAGTATTTGGCACCATGCCATTAACTTTTGTTAATAGGACCTACAAAGTTAGTTTTAAAGTATATTTTTAACAACAAAGTTTATAAAGAGCACTAGGTACTATAAAATTTATTTAATTGCAAAAATATACATGAACTTTCTAAAAAGAAAAAAAATAGCAATTTATCAACTCTCATAAATGTCAGTTAACTTTATTATTTTAGGTTTCACCAATTGTTACGTTTTCTCTCTACTCACTCTCACTTCCTCCTGTCCTTAGTATAATGGATTACTTTGAAAAAAATTAAAGAAGTAAAATAATTGCTTAATTATAACATATATTTTATGCTTTCTTTAAAATAGTTATATATATTATTAAATTGTGTATTAGTTTATAAACCAAAAAAATTAATTTGAAAAAAAATGATAAATATAATACTTTCAAGTCATTTATTTGATTTCTTCAAATTAGTTAACTCTGTTTTATATTAAGAACCAGAGATAGTACTTAGATGCAAGTAATGAATCTCCTATACTAGAAAGAAAGAGAGGGTGTGTGTTCATCATGATGAGAGAAAAATGAATGGATTTAAAAGTAGGAATGAATGAAAAGAAAATGTGACATTTGTTAAGACCCAAAAGAATAAAATTAACCCATTGTCCCTTAATGTAAACTTCATTATTAAAATTACACCTTAAAATTGATTTTGTAAACCCTACGAGTAGTAAACTAACAAACATTTAACGGATATTATTAGCATGACACCAGATGTCCCTTTTTGACAACTTTATTTATATTCTTATATCTAAATAAATTTTATGATGCCCACTATTTTCTAGGACAAACTTTGTTGTTAAAATTGCATCCTAACTCTTATAATATCTAATACATACAATGTTTACATTTATATTCAGTAATCACTAGTATCTTGTCTGCAATTTTTACGCTTAGACTAGTCATACACGGTTGGCAATAATGATTTCAAATGTTTGCGAAATGCAAACCTTGTGAGTCTTCACAGATGAGGCAAAATATAAGAGCCTATCTTCAAATTGTCGAAAGCAGAAAGCAGAATACAGATAGTTAGATTATACAACTGTTATACTTTTTAACAATAAATGGAAGGAAAAAGTCCTCTGACGCCTTCCAATGTTAGCCCCTTGCATACTTCTGAGTCCAGCTAATGGCAGTGGTCTCATACTCGGCCCTGTCTGTCTTGTAAATATGAGCAACTTCTGGCACCAGTGGATCATCTGGGTTTGGATCCGTCAAGAGAGAGCAGATCGAGAGCAAGACCTGAAAAGTGAAACACAAACCCTTCCCACCCAATTAAAAAAAAGTAATACTTCAAGACAGATGAGGATCGTGGCCATGCATCATAATTTATATGCTTCACAACTATACCTTGACAGGGAGAAAAGAATAATCCCTAACAGGCATGTCCCTTTTTCTTTCAATATATATATATATATATATATATATATATTAGGGGGTTTGAACCTTTGACCTTTATTCACATCCCACTATCTTGGCTAGCCTCAAGTCACTTGCTCACATGGCTCACATATGTTCCTTTTGAATCTAAACATTGGCAATATAGCAAGGATCACATTAGCACCGCAAAATTGTGGCACCCAACAATCATAGTGTAATAGGAAGTCATGAACTGTTTTGCACCCAAAAAAATAAAATAAAAGGAAATCATGAACCGTTAATTAGATGGCCAGAAGTCAAAGTATAACATTAACTCACCCCAGATGCAAACGGAGATGACTCCTAGGTCATTACCAAAATATTGCCGTGTCATTTAAGAATCATGTGTATAGTGGATAAAATTTTCCCAGCATAAGTCGCAAGCACCAATCAATTTATCTTAAAAAGCATGGTGTCAGAACCTTAGATATAGTCAAAGCAGGGCTCCACTCCTCCCTTAAGATATCAAGAAAAATACTGCCATTGCTGTTGATATTCGGGTGAAAAACTTTGGTTTTGAATGTAACCTCCAAGGACAAAAGGAAACAAAAACAGAAAAAGATGAGTTAAAATTTGAACATGTCCTTTGGGAAAAAAAAAAAAAAACGGTCACTGAGAATCCAGATCCAATAATGTAAAAGGACGTTGTCAAGAAGCTCTCATGCATTTCCAGACTGCAGAAGAGGTTTCAAGGATAAAGGCCCATGAGAGCTACATTACGAATGAGACATTATAAAGTGTCGACTAATCTGTTGTCTGTGTCGACTAATCTGTTTAAATGGAAGTGTAAAAGGTTGGTTATATGAACTAAGATATTAGACATAAAAATACAAAACCTCAGTTGTCTGTGTCAACTAATCTGTTTAAATGCCAAGAGAAAAGAGCTGGTCGTTTGAACTAAGATATTAGACATAAAAATACAAAACTTCAGTTGTCTGTGTCGAGTAATCTGTTGAGCTAGAAATCTTAAAGAATCAAATGTTCATTATTATCTAGGAGTCAGATTCTATTACTGCTTCGGAATCTATTGAATGATATTAGAAGGATTATTTTGCTCTTTTAATTCAAAAGGTGGTATATTTCTGCAAAGATGCCAGCCATTCACATTTTTGTACATTTGTGGGATAACAATTGATAACATTTAAAAAGTAAATAACAACACATTTTTGTAGTCATTCCTGATTTGAGAATTTGAAATTTTAGAGGTATTTTTTTTGGGATTTTCCCATGAATAAATAGGTGGAAGCCTTTTGTGCTTTGTCTGCCTTCTGAAAATAAAAGTGTTTAGGGGCATCCGTAATCCTTAGGAAATTTTAGGTGCTTTGGGAATCTAGCACAAGCATGCATCTGAAAGTAAATTGCCGGTTCTGACGTATTGTACAATTTTAAATGACCTTTCTGAGGTTTCCTTTCCTATCTTCAGGTGTTGAATCTTGTAATGGATGTTCGCTTATGTTTCTGATTTTGCATTCATCACGTATATGCTATATTTATCTATTTATTAGATATAGCATTGCTTCCCTAGATTCTTATCGATTACTGATTGTTTTGTACATTTGTGGGAGCACACGCTTAATAGGCCATTGTAAAGCCTCAACGTGTTGGTTACATTAAAGCTCTATCATGTAATGTGCGGGAGGCCTTGGACCGTAGAAATGAGAGAGATATGAAGCAAGAACTTTGTGATGATCTTGACCTAAACCAGGTTATAGATCGTAAGATTGCTGATCTTTCAGATGGGGAGCTTCAAAGGTTTGCCATTGCCCATGTTGCCAGCCGGAATGCTGAAATTTACTTGTTTGATGAGCCTTCTACTTACCTTGACATAAAACAGAGGCTAAAAGCTGCCCAAGTTATTCGATCTTTGCTCAGGCCTAACAGGTCTTGTTTTCTTGTCTCACTTGTTCCTCCTTTAAGCATTGTCTATATAAAAATGTGGACTATTTGGATTTGATGTTGATTTTTCTGCACTCTGCCTTGTTCCAGCTATGTAATTGTTGTGGACCATGATCTTAGCGTCTTGGACTATGTGTCAGACTTTATTTGCTGTTTATATGGCAAATCAGGTGCATATGGGGTTGTAACACTTCCTTTCTCAGTTAGAGAAGGACTTAACATCTTCTTGGCTGGTTTTGTCCCAACTCAAAACCTGAGGTTCCGGGATGATTCTCTCAACTTCAAGGTAAATGTCAACATTTCATTATGCATCACTCCTTCTATGTTTGTACTTTGAATAATTTTCATTGCTTTTGTGATCTGTATAGGTTGTTGAGGCTCCGCAAGAGAGTGACAATGATGCTCAGACATACGCTCCATCCAAATATCCAACAATGACCTCTACTCGAGGAAAATTTAGGCTTCGTGCAGTCGGAGGGGAATTCACTGATTCTCAGATTATGGTGGTGCTAGGTGAGAATGGGACAGGAAAGACGACGTTTATTCGTATGCTGGTATTGCTTTATTCTCTCATATTAGTTCCTTTTGAACTTTGAAACCCCGCGGGTGAAAAAAATGTTTCTTCAGCGTCAAGTGTTTATGATTTGTGTTACGTCTGGTCTTCCCGTGCTTTATATTTTGTAGGCTGGTTTATTGGAACCTGACACCATAGAAGGTGGCTCTAGTCCTCAGTTTAGCGTGTCATACAAGCCTCAGAACATTCGCCACTTGAAGTTTGAATCAACAGTCAGACACTTGCGCCACACAAGAATACATGATGCATGCACACACCCGCAGTTTATCTCCAATGTGATGAAGCCACTTCTTATTGAACAGTTAATGGATCGAGAAGCTGTGAATCTTTCTTGGGGGGAGTTGCAAAGAGTTGCATTATGTCTATGTCTTGGAAAGGTAGATATTTTAGCTTCATCCATGGGAAGTTTCTTGCTTTGTTTATGCTTTTTAATCAATGTCTCCTGCCCTTTTTTCCCTTCACATTCTCAACTGCCTTTTTTTCCGATGAAGGTTATGCAAAATGTTGGTTTTTCTTGTGCTACGCATGTCATGAACGTGAATGTGAAGCTAATTTATGAACTGATGGAACTATTTTACAAAACTTTGCTGAGCTTATTTCTGCCTCTAAAATGAATCACTTTGTCTTCAGTTTTGATGAGAATAAAATTATTGTTCCCTGATCCATTGCTATTTAATTACAGCCTGCAGACATCTATTTGATAGATGAGCCTAGTGCGTATCTTGATTCAGAGCAGCGTATTCATGCTTCCAAAGTCATAAAGAGGTTTATCCTTCACGCAAAGAAAACTGCATTTGGGGTCGAGCATGATTTTATCATGGCAACATATCTTGCTGATAGAGTTATTGTTTGTGAGGGGTCTCCTTCAGTTGACTGTATTGCTAATTCGCCACAATCATTGTTGACCGGGATGAACCTATTCTTATCAGTAAGTACGAATCTTCATATAGTTCTTCTCAAAAGCAAAGCCTATAATGCTAGCTGGTTTTATAATTTCTGATATTACTGCTAGATATGGGTAAGTTCAAGAATTTGCATGCATATCGCTCAATACATGTGCAGTATTCATATCCTAAAAGATTTCACAAATGGGAAATTAGAAAGGTTTGGTTAAAACTAAGATTCCATTACAGTGCCCTACTGACCCTTGTTGTAATATTTGGCAGTGCAGGCGGTGCTATCAACTGGCTTTCTCTTTGGCTTGAAGTAGAATGGATGTTCTTTTTTATTTAATTTTTTCTTCCCAATTAGTTATGTGCTTTTTTCCTGCATAATCTGGCAGCACCTGGATATCACGTTTAGAAGAGATCCAACTAGCTACTGCCCAAGGATTAACAAACTAGATTCAATCGGAGACAGGGAACAGAAAGCAGCTGGCTCGTATTATTACCTTGATGACTAAGTTTATAGTTATGGACAGGTGAGCCCTTTCTACAGATGTATTCTATAGTGCTTTTTATGGGAATTGCTCATCTTGTCAAGTCAGCAAGCGGATTGGATTGCAGTAGCTTATGAACGATAGTATTCATTATTTTTTTATGCATAATGAATCAGATTGCGATTTATATTGCATCCTTGTGAGTACGCCTATAAAAACTTACTTATGTGAATCAATTTGATAAATCACATTGCATCTTTCTGAGTACTCCTTGTTGTGGGGAGGTTTTCTGTTGTCTGTATGATGTTCATTTATCTGGTTGACTAATTTTGTTTCTATCATCACGGCAAGGGCTCCTCACCTCAGCCACGGCCACAGCTACTATGGTTACTGCGGTCACATGGGCCATGGGAAATTGAGGCATGGAAAGTTTGGCAAGGATTGAAAGCTTGGCGTACTTGTTTGGGGAAAAGCATTTTTTGAAGTGATCGTACGTGTGTTCGAATTTCTGAATGCTTGTTCCTAAGTCCTTAAAAATAGACCATGATGTCGATGATTGACTCTGTTTTAACTCTGATGCCTTTAGCTCACAGATTTTTGAAGCAAAAACTAGACTCCCATGCGTTACACAGAACCGATAGTGATTGACACATTGCGATAAAATGCTATCTTGTAAACACGCAGTTGTTATAAAAATTTAATAAAGAAGGTGGAAAGTATTACTTAGATGTGTTTGTGAACATTAAACAGAAAATGTTGTGAAGAGTATGTAGGGTATAAATAAAGAGCGTAAACATCAATAAAATAGCATTAATAAAAGAATAAAAAATGTTATTAAGAGAAAAATGCTTAATATAATACTCCTCCGGTCCTTAATATAAAACCCATTTAATTAATTTGATTAGATTAAGGAAGTTAGGTAAATTAGTTAATTATAAGAAATGTGACACGTTTTTCCTAAAACATCATAATCATCTTTCTTAATACCTCTTCTTCCTCTTCTAGTTGATTATGGTTGAAGGAGTATTTATAGGAGTAATTTAGAGAAAAATGATAATTATAAGAAATGAGTCTTATATTTAGAATCAAAACCAACTCAACAATTGGGTTCTATATTAAGGACTGGAGGAGTAAATAATGTTAATCCATATCAATAGAATGTACAAGTAGAAAACGTTGTTGGGAGATAAATGCCTGAAATAATGTTCGTCCAACTGTATCAAGCAAACAGGAACTCCGTGATTATTTGGCACCATGTAACAGTCACTGCAAGCTGAGCTGAATGTTTGTATCTTGATCAGGATAGCTTGCAGACAATTTAATTGAGAGGAGAAAACGGCTGGGTAGAAAACATTTAAGATTTTGTTTACATAAACATAGTAGCCTGTACATTGATCATAGCATCTTATGTTTCTTGGGATCTTTGCGCAAATTTCATGCATGAAAGGCGAGGTCTGGTGCATAAACCTTGTGAAAATGTATCTCTGCGAAAAAAGTTGCATGATTGGCTGGACTTTTACACGTATGTCAATTTGCTAACAGCATTAGACACGCGAGCTATTTGGTAGTCCCAGCTCCCACGGTCACAGGCGAAATAGTCCTCCCATGCTTAATACAAAACTTAACAGAGAAGTTAATGTTGATCCTACGTATAAGATTTATTTTGAATGTTTATTAATTTTTTTAAAATTAATTCTATTAATATTTCCTCAGCAATGATGAAGTAGGAGAGGGAAAGAAGGAATTAAGAAAAATGCTTAGAGTGTTTTAAAAAAAAATCATATTAATTAATTTAACTAACTTCCTTAATCTATTCAAATTAATTAATTATTTCTTATATTAGTGATAGGAGGAGTATAGAAATTACTTCTTCATATTAGGTCTTATATTAGTGATAGGAAAGTTTCACAAAATGAAACTTAAAATTACTAAATCTTCAATGAGGAATTCCTATAAAAAGTTTATGTTATTTGCAAGTTAAGTATTGTCAAAACCTATGAAAAGTGTGAGAAATAAACCTGTTTTGATATTTTTTTTTTTTGGCTGGCAATTTGATTTGAGGTTTAGTTATTTCAAGCATTTTTTTTAATGAAATTATTCCTAATTAAATTCACATTTTTCCAATAAATAGTTTTTATTTAAATAATTTTAACACCCCTCCTATGCAGGAGGCATCCACACACCAGCACCCATGTTAACAAGAGATATACAACACAACCCTTTTTAACCACAGGAGATATGGGACGTCATGTGAAGGCTACGCTTAGCTAAATAATACTACCTCTAGTTCTTAATATAAAGACTATCTAAATAATTTAAAGTGATTAAGAGAATTAATTAAATTAGTTATATATAATAAATACAAGTTATTTTTTTAAAATACTCTTTTTAATCATGACTATCATTGGATAAAAATCTCCTTAGTATGTATAATCAACAGAGATGCTCTAGAGAATGAATTATAAATTTGAGAGACAAAATGAATTGAAATATTTTATTTTGGACTAAATCAAATTCTCTTCTAGATCTTATATTAAAGACTGAAGGTAGTATAAGAGTTAGTTATATATTCAATTTTGTCCTGAATATAAAATCTCAATCCATTTGTTCACCCCAAAAAAAATCTCAATCTATTTTGTCTTCTATATTTATTTATATTTTTCAAAGTAGTCCTATAATAGTTATACATGTTAAATGTTTAATAAAAAGTTAGGTCAATAAACATAATTGTGTATTGAACTAATTTGATCTTCCTTAATGATATTAGCTTTTCTAGTCAAAAAAATACATTACACATGATCAGCGAGGTTATTTTAAGGAAAAGAAGACATGTTTGTTATAGATAACTTTCTTTTTTGATAAATTCATTACAAATAATTAATTAAATTAAGTTTTTTAATATCTGTAAATTAATTATCTAGTTTTTATATTAAGAATAAGATAGTAGTATCTTTTAGGAGTAGAGTGATATTAAGGGAAACATTCTCTTCGTTCTCTTATAAAGTGCACAACCAATTTTCAAATTTCTGGTAGTATAGATGTCTATATATTTAGTGGCCATCGTGCTTTAAACAGGATTATTTTTATTAAAAATTATATCTGCGAGCAATAAAGAAGTATAACATATTTTAATAGTCAGCCTTTTTATGTGAGTGCCTGGTAGATCACTTGGAATCTCAATACAATATGTCTCCCTCTAATTTCATTTTCTGACAAATACTATACAAGAAGGTCATTGGAGAAAGAAGAGGTTTAAAATGGCTATATATTTTTATGGATCCTGTTCAGGAATTTTCAAATGTTTGCTTTCACGGATTTTAACAAATGGTTATTTGTTTTCTCTATGCTCAGGAGGGTTTTGCTTTTCCTTCACTGCATGACATCTTTTATTCACATATGTTTTCTCACAGACTTCATCTCTTATACTATCTCTGTTCCTAAAAATAAGATCTCGTTTGTAATCTACAAATTAGATCTTAAAATTAGGACCGGAGATACTTTCTTCTTCCTATAATTACCAGCATGCACTATTTGTGATGGCTCCAAGTTGTTTCATTTAAAAAGACTCTTGATTGCATTGCAAAATACTTTCTTCGCATTAAAATATAAGTATCAAATAATTAAATCATGCAATTCAAAAAATTAGTTAAAAATAAATATATAACAAGTGCTACTTAACACCCTTGTTTATGTGGAGGGTAAAGGAGAGAGAATGGATGGAAAATAGATGAGAGAGAATGAGCAAAAAAAGCAACGAGAGAGACACATAATTAATTAGGAATAAAAATAAAAAATATATATTAAATGATCAGATAAATTCAAATTGATGCTTATAGAAAAATAAACTTTTTAAAAGATTTGATACTTATATTTTGAACTAAGAGCAAAAGTAGTTTTGCTTTTGAGATTTGCTCAAATTTAGATTTTTTTTTTCTTACCATGTTGCTTTTTGTGCTTTTCCATGATATTTCCTTGATTTTTTTTCTCGAATTCTCCTATTAAACTTATGTTTTAAACATTTTATTTTTTATTTTATAATGTAATTGTGTTTTATGACAAGAAATGAAGTATCATTGCAAACTCTACCATACTACAAAAATTTTCTCGTTTTTCTTCTAATGTTCAAAACTCTTAATTTTTCATTAGCCGATCATCTTTAAACACACATTAAGCTTCCTAGATAAGTTTTAATCACATGGGAGACTCCTTTCCTCATAACATGCATTTTCGTAAAACACAAGCCATTTTTTTCAAAGTAATAGAGTAAGCACTAACATGCTAAAGTTGATATTGAATCCATCACCTCTTACTTATAGAGTCATTGACACAAGTCATGTTTATAACAATCCAACCAATTTTTATGAGCATCTATTTTTTTTTATATAGAATGAAAAATTTTCATCTTCCTCCATATGTTTAATCAGTACATTTTCAATAATTTGGAATTCATAATATGGGATGTTTAGAAAGGAGGGGGGCATTAACAAAAAAGGATATACTCAAATACAATCACTGCACTCACCAAAAGTGGTAGGCATGCTCATAACTCACTATTCTGGCTTTCACAACACTCAATGGTCCGGCTTCATATAATATTGAAGCAACCGTTCCAACTTTTTGTACTTCACAATTCCTACAACCATCAATAATTTACTACTCCTCTCGTTATTAATATAAAACATATTTAACTAATTTGATTAAATTAAGAAAGAAAAATTAATTAATTATAAAAATAAAACTTTTTTTCTAAAATAATATAATTATCTTTCTTAATATCATTTCTCCCTCTTCTACTTGATTATGACTGAGGAAATATCCATAGGACTAATTTAGAAAACACTGATAAAATATAATAAATAGATTTTATATTTAGGACCAAAATCAACTCAACAACTAGGTCTTATATTAAAAACCGGAGGAGTATTATGTTCCCTTACACAAATCTTTGATTTGATTAAATTATTAATAAATGTTTTAGGAAAAAATGTACACACAGATCTTATTGATTAAAAATAAATAAATCAAACCAATAATATATATACCTTTAAATAAGATCTATACAACACATTAATATTTGTTTTTATAAGTTTATATTAAAGTATACTACTTCTGATTCTAAATATAAGACCTTCTTTATATATTTGGGACCGGAGGTAGTAGTTCCGTGGTCTTATTGTTGTTGTTAATAAGAAATTTTATATTGTAAAATATTATTTAAATGTAGCAATTATGAACAGATTTGGATTGCGCATGGAAGAGTAAAATAAAGATATTACCATACCAATTCAAACAAAGTTTATAGATCTGATTGCAAACTAATAAGCCAATCAATAAAGACACTAACATGGCAGTCACCTCATTGTTCTTGAGATTTCTGATGAAAAGCTCCTATTTAAACAGACACACAAAGATGTGTAAGCAATTTTTACCCACTTATTATTATTATTACTACTGCATCTGATATGGCTCATTGACTTTTAACATCAAAAAGAGAAATTGCTAATCATGATTTGTGTTTCCCACACTCCCCCAGGCAATGGCTTTTTCACCATTCTTTCTTTTCCTTGTTCCTCTCTATCTATCATTGCAAATGGGGTTCACTCTTTTGGAGAGAAGAAGACTTTCAAAATGCAAAACTTGCGGGCGAAACCACAACTTGGTCCCCTGGGTCCTCCCAGAATCAAGCAAGTTAAATGACAGAAAATGGGAAGCACAAATTAAAGATGTTATCTGTACTTTGGGATCTCCCATTATTTTATCAAAACTGTTCTGCACTTTACCTTTAGGATCTAAGACTGTGCTTTTCTTGAAGAAATACGCTCTTCATCGTTCTCTCTCGGTTAAAAGAATGAATTGGTTTATATGTTCTCTTGATTGAACCGCGTTCTATTATTGATTTGATTCCTCTGATTTGAATTCTATATCTATTTTCCTTGTGAGTTCTGAAGTAGACTCCACTTGAACTCGAATTCTCAGGAAGGGCGAATGGTGCTATTGTCATGGAAATGAAGGACAGGGATCATTGTTCAACGAAGAAACATGATTGGAATAGGAGGCTTCAGAAACAACTGGTTTTTGATAATCTTCGTGTACGTTGGATGCAAAACCAAATCAGAAAAATTGGTCGCTGGTTGTATTGAGGATGTTTCAGAAACCCAAGTTTCATTAACTGCCGGTATAGTTCTCCAAACTCTAAACTACATTGTCACAATGGGATTGGGTAGCCAGAACATGACAGTGGTTGTTGACACTGGAAGCGACCTGACATGGGTCCAATGTGAGCCTTGCAAGGCATGTTATGATCAACAAGGACCTTTGTTCAAGCCTTCTACATCCCCATCCGATCAATCAGTTCTTTGTAACTCAACAACCTGTCAATCTCTTCTTTCTGCTGCTGGAAATTCAGAAACATGTGAAAATAACGCATCGCCTTGCAGTTACATTGTTAACTATGGTGATGGGTCCTATAGTAATGGTGAACTAGGTATGGAGAACCTTAGTTTTGGAGGTATACCAATAAACAACTTTGTATTTGGTTGTGGTAAGAATAACAAAGGTCTGTTTGGAGGAACCTCAGGCCTGATGGGTTTAGGAAGAAGTAAACTCTCAGTGATCTCAGAAACTGATTCTATATTTGGAGGGGTTTTCTCTTACTGCTTACCAACAACAGATGATGGAGCTTCTGGGTCATTAGTTATGGGTAATGAATCTTCGGTTTTCAAGAATGTTACTCCCATTGCTTACACCAGAATGATTCCTAATCCACAGTTATCTACCTTTTATGTTCTGAATCTTACCGGCATTAATGTTGGCGGTGTTGCTCTTCAAGCTTCAAGTTTTGGCAATCATGGGGTAATAATTGATTCTGGAACTGTGATCACAAGGCTTGTTCCATCTGTTTACAAGGCTTTGAAGGCAGAGTTCTCCAAACAGTTCACTGGTTTCCCTTCAGCACCAGGATTTTCAATTTTGGATACTTGTTATAACCTTACTGGGTATCAAGATGTAAACATACCTACCATAAGAATATATTTTGAGGATAATGCTAAGCTGAATGTGGATGTAACTGGCATACTCTATGTGGGAAAAGAGGATGCTTCAAAAGGTTGTTTGGCACTGGCAAGTCTTTCCGATGAATATGAAATGCGCATTATTGGGAATTATCAGCAGAGGAACCAGAGGATAGCATATGATATGAAACAGTCTAAAGTGGGATTTGGAGGGGAGCCTTGTGGTTTCTCATGAATGGAGAACATTTACCAAAGAATATGTCTTAAGGGGGATATAGTTCTTTAATGCAAAACTTAAGGAATGCTTGATATGAGAAGAGAAACATAATTCATTTCTCTGACACAAAAAAGCAAAAAGTAGTATTATTATGTTATTGTTACCTTTACCCAGCAATTGTCCTTTATTATTATAATGATTTTAAGACAACAGGTATTAGTAGTTTATATAATGACTTGTTATTTATTGTTTAATTGCTTTCACCGTACGAGCCATACAACTTTTAAGCAGTTAAGATATTGTGAAAGGATTGAAATGGGGGAAAGGAATCAACACATATATGCAGCTTCAATCATTATAAAATGCTTGCAACAAAAATAGGATATCTTTTGTACACTAAAGGGGTTTAAAGTAAGGGCGCTTTGCAATTTGCATTGAAGATCTCGACAGAATAAAAGCATTGTGCTTCAAAATTTAATTATGCAAAGTGAAAATTACCCATTTTCTTTTGGCAAAGATAGAGCCTAACTTCACCACAAGAAGGCTTACATACAACAAGGCTTCTGAACTGAAACAAGCAATATAATGATAGAACTCTAACTTCACCATATCATGAAAACAGTGGATTTTTCATAGTCTGGGAACAAAACTTGACTTTCTACCTAATTGTCTAAATCTTCAAAACTTCTTAATGAGAGGTCCAAATGCTACTTGAACTCTTTCAAAATATTCATTTTCTTTAGAACTATGATGCAATTCAAGTAGGAAGCATAATTTCTCCGGACATCGATTTCCATTTTCTGTTCTTACCCTCAAGATGGGGGCAAAAGGAGAGAGCAAGAAGTCCCGGTCTGTTCAGAGGTTGAACTAAATATTGAGTTTACTCCACTCAATCTATTCATACAGTTTGTTCATAGTAGGAGTGGCAAAGAAAAGACGTTTTGATTGAGTCCCCATAATTTTCAACCCAACAAGTGGGAATCTAATCAGAGACTAATGGCAATTAGCCAATCACCCAACTTGTTCCCTTTTTATATTCTCAAACGTGAGGTGTATCCAACTCATGGAAATTTTCGGCTCAAATTTGTCATGAATAAATAAAAACTGAGTTCCGTCACCATCTAATTAATCTTGCAGACTGAAAAATTAGTTAAATTAATTATTTATTAATAATATGTATTGGTTTTTTTAAAATATCTTCTTAAATATAATCATTCATATTGCAATCAATAGGAATAGTTTTGGAAAATAATGAGATATATATATAAAGGACAAAGTGAATTGATATATTATATTTAAAATCAAATTTAACCCTCAGCTAATTATTGTATTAAGAAAAAGAGGATAAGGTATTGATATCTCAAAATGTGAATCTAGTATATGTTATGCTGCTCTGAGTTATAAATATGAAAATTAATTATAGAGTTGATTTTGATCTTAAATATAAAATTTTAATGTATTTTATTTTTTATATTTCGTAATTTTTTTAAAATTAATTGATCTAATTTATAAATTCATATAACTTAAGGAAAAATCATTTTGCACTACCTAGAATTTCTTTCAAATTTTAATTTAATATTTACATATTTTTTTCTTGATTAAATCTTTTAACTTAGCTCCACTAGGAACTTGTACCGTTAGTCCTTGTCACTTTATTATTATTGGCACCACATATGCTCTTTTGGCTTCTTGAGCAGAGGTCCGAGCTAACAATTCTAGCGGAGTAAAATTAAAGTATTTAATCAAGTAAAAACATATAGATATCAAATTAGAGATTGAAACATAAATATCTGCAAAATGGTCTTTTTTATGATCTAATATCGTATTGGGCATTTTTGGGACATGATGTCAATAATGTTAGAATTAAGAATAATATTTATCATGTGCTTGCGATATTAATTGACGGAAGAAGATTGTTTTTTGGGGGGAAAAAAAATCCAATATCGTCTATGATCAATCACAGATTGAGAGATAAACATGCTAAAGGGACACATGACTAATGGGGGCTATATTCCAGGGAAAATCCCTTAAAAAGACGGTTTAATAACCCAAATTTTTATTTGGGCTATTAAATTTTATTAATTCCTAATTAGGTTGCATAACCCAAATAGGGATTTAAAAATTTAATAAAATTACTGTAATGTCCTTTTATTATAAACCTAAAGAGATGGATATTATTTATCACTCCCGCCTAACATGAGAGTTATGAAGGAGCAAAACTTGGCGTCTATCATTCCAAAGTCAAAAAATAAAACAAGAAAGTAAAGGTAAGTTAGTTTTTTTGTATTAAATCTTTCCATCTTAATCCTGATAATTTTATCACGCTATCTTGGTCCTTCCTTTTCTTAGTGTGGATTGTGGGTGATGGGGCTTTTGTTGGGGAGGAAGGAAAATTTGCCGTACAATAAGAAGTGCATCATGAAAATAGCTAAATAAAAGTATGGAGTGTTTCTTTTAGGATGAGTAGAAAGGTTGATGTATCTGTGTGATGCAGCATTTACAATGAATAAATATGCATGATAACTGATTATATTTGCTTGATCATAAAGGTTTAATAGGAAAAATGCTATGAGAGTTGTGTATGTTGTTAATAGCTAAGTATAACGTGTCAAAACATGATTTGAAGTTGTTAAAATTTGAAGGTGGATTATGTTATGTTATTGTAAGAAGTGATCATGATCATAACTATAAGGCCATATTTTATGTTAATAGGTAAGTGAAATGTGTTAAAATCTAAGTTGAAGTTAATAAATTTTGAAGGTAGCTTCTGTTATATTAATTGTAAAAAGTGGCCATTATCATGGTTATGAGAGCCACATTTATTGTTAATAGCTAAGTGGAACATGTTAAGACCTAAGTAAAAGTTGTTAATTTTAAAAGCTATATCCTATTTTATTGATTGAAAAAAATTTATATTCTATTTCGTTGATTGAAAAAATTGATAATGGTTATGACTAGTTAGTAGTCCCTTTTTTATTGCAGGTTGGCATATAAAATGGTATATACTTCAGAATTAACATTAGCAAAAAGATTATTTTGTTATTTTCATGTTGATGGACAATTTATTAAGAATCTTGAAGGTGAAATTCAATATGATAGGGGGAGTGTTAGGGTAAGAAACATAAGAGATGGTATGACACTTGAAGAAATGAAAGCAATGATATATTCATGGATTGGAAATGACACTAATAATAGTGAGATGAAATACACAGTGTCATTTGATAAGAAGAATCTAATAGATCTTGTTGATGATGAGGAACTTGCAAACATTTTTCAATATAATGAGAGGAGTGGCTGTGTCTATATAGCATGTAAAAAGAATGGCAATGTAGAAGAAGTAAGTGGTGATCCATAAATGTAAGTTAGTTGTTTTTCCCAAAAATAAATTGTTATTTGTTAGAATATTCTTGTTAATAAAATAACAAATGTTGTGGTCATATAATGCAGCATGCATACAAGCGTGAGGCAGTTAGAACAAAGCTCTTTATCTCCAAGAAATTTTAATAATGAACTTGAACTTGCATCTCATCAAAATTGTGTTACTTATGAAAGTTGTGGGGCACCTAGTAGCATACCATGTAGAGTACAAAGTGCACCCACACCTTTTCCTGAGTTGAACTCATTGAAATGGAAAGAGATATTTTTAGGATTATCACAAATCTTTCTGAATGCTGATGTTTTCAAACAGCTGCTACATAAGTATAGTATTGCTAACAAGTTTCAATACAAGTTTGTGAGGAACAACAAAGAAAGAATATCTGTGAAATATAAAATTAAAAGATGTCCTTGAAGATAACTGCAAATGCAATAGGAAAGAATACCCCTTTCCTTCGTGGGACACAATTCAATAATAGGCACATTCACCATGCACAAAATTGTCTTCAAGTAAACCATGGTGGAAGAGCTGCTCTAACATCATCTATTATTATTGAAGATGTAAGATCACACATAGACAAGCGTCCTAGTGAAATTATGAAAACATTGCAGAGAGAATATGGAGTAAATATAACACATAAACAAGCATATGCTACTAAATTAAAAGCAATGGAGGATATTCAAGGTAGGGAAGGAAGGAGTGAAGAACTGAACATAAGTAGCTCTTCTATATGTCTAAAACTTTTAACATTTATTTGCAACATACGAAGATAAATACCCATCTTTATGAATGTGGGGGAGGACAGGAAATAATGCAAAATTATAGCAAAACTTTTGTAAGTCATTCTGTTGTATATTTTCAATATGTTATAGTCACTGGTGTTGTTGAAGATTGACTAACATCACAACTTGAATAAAATTAATAATTTCAGTGGTGTGAAAAAAATAAAAGCTTTGCATAAGGTTTTCTTTGAATTCTCATATAATATCAGTTAGAAACTTTGAATGCTTACCAATAGTAATGATAACCTTACTCCCAAACTAAAAAAACAGAGAGAAAAACAGCAATAAAGGTTTGAATATTTGGCATATAATTAATCAATTATATTATTAGAAAATACAGCTTTATGTACCACTGGTGAAAATTTTTCTCAAACTTCAAATATAACTCCTATATTCAATAGAAGCCAAAAAAATGTAAGACATACCGTGTTGCCTATTTGCCTTACCAGGTAAGAGAAAGCAATAGAGAAGGTCTGTAAACACTATAACTTGCACGGTTCATAGAATCTTTATAACAGGGAGGCTTATCATAATTATTGACTGGAAAATATTTTGAACCAAGGCAAATAAACTTAATTGCAAAAACAATCAGGTGGATACAAGACATTCAAATTTTGATATGTATGTTACCAAAACAACTCAAAACAAAGTCAGAAATTAGCTCTAACATTCATGTGTTTGAGAGAGTAAGAGTGAAACAAAATTAAAGGTTGGAGGTAAAACAAAAGGGAAGCTTGAAGCTAAGAGTCTGAATCTCAAACTTCTGACAAGTGTTTGAAATTTTGAATTTTCTTTTTGCTTTTCTCCTTCAGTAAGATCTGAGAGATAAAGAGAAACATCAAATAATTCAAACATTGAGTTTTGAAGCCTTACCCTCTTTGCTAAAATTTTCACGCTGAAGTGGCCACTCAAGTTTTAAAGCTCCTCTCTATGTTGCGTCTTCTGATTTCTAATGGCAGCAACGATGGTGACTCCTCAAAGCTACGTCGTGACTTGCAGATTCAGACGGTGGCTATGGTGGCTACTCAAGGCTGCGTTGCATTTTCAGACTCAGTCGATGACCTCTCCCTTGCTTTGCCTTTTCTATTAGGTTTAATAAAAAGGCATTACAGTACTTTCATTAAATTTTAAAATTCTTATTTGGGTTATGCAACCTGATTGGAAATTAGGAAAATTTAATGACCCAAATATGAATTTAGGTTATTAAACCGTCTTTTTAAGGGATTTTTCTTATATTCTATTTTAAATCTTTTCACCAACCAAAATAAAAATAATTACTCCACAACAAAGATATTTAAGGAAAATATTATTACATTGTTTTCATCAATGATTTAATTCTTTTGATTTTGACAAAAAATTAATGCCTTCGTTTTTCAAGGATTGAAATGGAATCCATCGTTTTTCCTCATTGGACCACGAGAATGGGATAAACTCTGATGTCTTCGATGTATCATTATGACGTTTTATTTAATAGCAAAGATTTATTTCTATTTATTTGTTATCTATTTTTAAAAATTATTTTATTCTGATAGCATAAAGTTTAAATAAGTGGAATTTTTAAAGACTTGTTCAGGGCTTAAGGACCAAGTGTTTTTGTGATAACAGTTATAGAATATATTTATTAATTACTAACTATACACTAACGAGATTTTTAATTTGTAACATCTCAAAATTTATACCCAAACATAAACACAATTATTAAGCCAGTCCAGAAATGACTACTTGTTCAATTTCGAAACTAGGAATATCATCAATATATAGCCTTCTATGTAAGCTTTCCGATAAGTAGAAGGTGGTAAGTTTAATTTCAATTTATAATCTAAAGCATATATTATCTTCCCTTTTAATTCAAAGGCAAAGAAAAGGAGCTAAAAATCTCCCAAACACACAACAATTATCCCAAAATACTATTATCTTCTGTCCTAAATATAATATCTAGTTTATAATGTAAATTACATTATAAGCTAGATTTGATATTTGGGACAGGGCTGTTACTTAGCAAAATACATATGCACAATGCACAACTTCACTTTGCCCCAAAATATACCAAGGAGCGATGAGATTATTTATGCTCGAGATACATATAAATACCCAACACTTTGGTTGCTACTTTTGATTCAACCTTTGCTTGAAGAATATGAAATCGTGGGTCTGAGATAAAAATCCAAGCAACTAATAAGGGCAAAATTAAGCACAACAATTTATACAACTTGATGGGAATTACTAGGACAAATCATAAATACTGTACTATTTATATCTTTAGTGTATTGTTCAAAGGGAAGATTAATCTCTTAAATTTTTGTAGTTTTAACTAGGTTGTAACTCTATTTTTAAATTATAACTCTATACCATTGATAACATATTGAGAAGTGTTCAATGTGGCAGTTTTAAAGCCTAAAACGCACCCATTCAGTTAGAGGCTCAACAAATCCTCCAACACTATAAATTCAGTTTTAACTAGGTATGACTGCAGCTAATCGCAATGCTATGCTGCAATGGACGGAAAGCTATGAACATGTTAGCAACTTACAAGGTTTATTATCTCTTTGTGAAGAGCCCGATTTGTTATGTTTTCTAGATCGATCTGCTCCCAATTGTTGCACTCAATACAATGATTTTGGTGCATTTAAGCTTTGCATAAAGGGTCTCGTGTCCCCATGTTCACATGTAGCGAATCACCATAGCACCCATAACCTCGCATATGTACCATCATTGCATGGCATCTTTTATTGGTACGTCTTAGATACGCTCTCTCGTAAACTTTATCTTACACTCTTCCACCTATAATCACTGGGACACAGTATTTGTGTGATGGCTCCTGGAGTTTTTTTCAAGATATTTCCTTATTTGTAAAGAGTTCTCTAGAGAAAAAAGACACAAAAATAACATTTAAATTTAAAAATCTTAAATAAAATTTCAATTTAGGCATAAGTGATCAATTTGGGATTTACAAATTTGTTGACATGATCATATTGCCCTTTATTTTTTTATTGTTTTTTAAAAAAATCAAATACCCTCACTAGTTGGCCGATTGCAGGAGTTCCGGCGGCCGGTAACTATTTTTTTGAAAATTTTTACAACTTCAGTAACATAGTTAACAAGTTTTTTAATGCTATTAACATGTTTAGTGTAGCATTTAACAACAGGTTTTTCAAAAAATTTAAAAAGTAATATTTTTACAGTTTCAGCAATGCCGTTAACAAGTTCCACAACTCTAATAACAAGTTCGGTATTACAATTAACAACAAGTTTCTTACAAAATTCAAAAGGTGGCATTTTTACAACTTTAGTAACACGATTAACAAGTCATGTAACGATATTAACAACTCTCACAGAGGTTGATTTTTTAATATTAGCTCCCTATGAAGATTGTACAACAAAATTTTTTCACTTGTAAATATCATTATATGACTTGTTAACCGTGTTAATGAAATTGTAAAAATACTACTTTTTGAATTTTTTAGAAAATTTATTGTTAAATGCTATGCCGAACTTGTTAATAGAGTTACGAAACCTGTTAACGGTATTACTAAAGTTGTAAAAATACTACTTTTTGAATTTTTCTCGAAAACTGTTGTTAACTGTTATATTAAATTTGTTAATAGTATTACAAAACTTGTTAATTGTGCTACTGAAATTATAAAAATTTTCAAAAAAAAAAAAGTTGCCGGCAGCCGAAGCTCCCACGACCAATTGTCAGCCAACTGTTGGAGCTCTGGTGACAGCGGACACCTGAGCTCTGGCAGCCGCCGTAGGCTAGCGAGGGTATTTGATTGTTTTAAAAATAATTAAAAAATAAAGGGCAATATGGTTTTTTTAGCAAATTTGTAAATTCCAAATTGGTCACTTATACCTAAATTGGGATTTTGCTTATTCAAGTGACTATTTTGGGATTTCTAAGTTTAAATGTCATTTTTGTGTCTTTTTCCTTTCTCTAGAACTTTGCGGTTGAATTTTATTTTTAATATTTTATCTTCTATTTTATAATAAAATTATTTTTTTATTTGAAAAATGAAGTACCATTGCAAACTTTAGCATACTAAGAATTCTTTTTTTCTCGTATTTATTCTAACATTCAAAACTACTAAAAATTTTTCATTAGCCAATCATCCTTAAACACACATTGAACTTCCTAAATAAGTTTTACTCACATGGGAGATTCCGATCCTCATGCTTAAACATACATTTTCGTGAACAATAAGCCATATTTTTTAAATTAAAAGCCAAGCACTAATGACAAGAAGTTATAAAATAAGATTGGATTTACAACCTTTCACTTATAAAGAATTTCATTGCCCCTAGATTATAAGGCCATTGACATATAAATTAAAAAAAAAAAAAGGCCATTGACATAAGTCATATTGATAACAACTGAACCAATTTGTATAGGCATTTATTTTTTTTCACATACAATGAAGGATTTTCATTTTCTTACATATGTTTTATCAATGCATTTTCAAGATTTTGGAATTCATAATATGGGATGTTTGCAAAGGAGGGACACCAATCTATTACTCAACTAAGGATGTACTCAAGTACAATCACTACACTTACCAAAAGTGGTAGGCATGCTCATAAGTCATAACTCAATATTCTGGCTTTGACGACACTCAATGGTACAACCTCTTATATAATATTGAAGCAACCATTCCAGCTTTCTTTTGTACTTCCAATTCCTACAGGCATCATTAATTTGCTATTGTATATGTTCCCCTGCGCAATGCTTGATTTGACTAAATTATTATGAATATTTTTAGGAAAACATGTACCTATATTAAATAAATAAATAAATAAATAAATCAAAGCAGTAAAAGAATATATGTATGTGTATGTAATAAGCTTTTCTTTGAACAGGATCTATATATGATATTTATGTTGTTTATAATCCAAAAAATTAATTGTTTGGTCCTTGTATTTTTTTTTTTTTTACTCGGATGCAATTTTGTCTGATTTTAAATTCAATACAATTCAATTCTAATAGTTGACTCCATTGAAACCCTTCTAAACTTTGTCTCCGCATAACCCAACCGCTTAAAATGTTAGTCCTCCTTTTAGAAAATAAAACTATAAATTCATATAATTTTAACCCTCCTTTTAGAAGATAGAATTATAAGGATTAAAATTATTTTTAACTGAGGAACTAATATCATAAATGACTGAACTATATATATTAAATTATATCAAGTCAAAATTTAAGATATGAATTTTGAGCTAGTAAAAACTATAAGAATTGAGTTGAATTGAAATTTAAGCACTTAGTTACAATTCATAGAGTAAATGATTAATTTTTATACATAATTTTATATTAAAATATAATTCAGTGGTGGTGCTCCCAAGTCCCACGTCCTTGTCAATTAGGAATTTTATACTGTAGAATATTATTTAAATGGAGTAATCATGAACAGATTTGGGTAAAATAAAGATATTACCATACCAATTCAGACGATGTTTATAGATCTGATTACAAATTAATAAGCCAATCAGTAACGACAGTACGACACTAACAGGGCAGTCACCTCAATGTTTTTGAGATTTCTGATGAAAACCTCCTATTTACGCAGACACGCAAAGATCTGTTAGCAATTTTTACCCAGTTATTATTACTACTACTACTGCATCTGATATGACTCATTGACTTTTAACATCAAAAAGAGAAATTGCTAATCATGATATGTGTTTCCCACACTCCCCCAAGAATCTTTCAATAATCTAACCAAGTAACCTACCAACCCATTATAAAATTACTTTAAACACTTTGGTAGAAATAAAAACCGCCATACTTAAGAAAGGAGAAAGGCATGAAGCTACAAGAGAACATACTTGGAGTATGATTGCTTTGAGTATCTCTTTATATTAATACAATGATCAAATTCGAATCCATGCTCATATTTAGCTTCTTAAACTGATTTTCAATGAGACCATACCAACAAAAGAATTGCGCTAGTGATTTTTAGTGGGTTCTAGCTCGCATATTGTGTATGTGGGGAAGTTGTGACAGTTGACTCCATGAGAGTACTTAGGTCTTATCTTAAATGGGTTTTCAGCAGACCAATAAGATGATTGAAAATCCAAATTCCCTCGACCCACCACACCACCAACAAACAGAAGCACTTGTTTTCTTTTCTCAATATGTGCACGTGAAACCCCAATAATTTCTCATGCACTAGTGGGGTCTCTAAAGCCAGCCCTTCCTCTTTTGTTTTCATGCCAAAATCCATCCCTCAGAATCTCCCCCATTACCTTCCTCTCTCTCTCTCCTCTCTCCCCCCTTCTTACTCTCTTCTCTCTCTCTCAATGTTTCTTCTCCTTGTCTTCCTTAATATCTTCGACCATTCATTACCAGTCTCCAACAATGGCAAGGGCAATGGCTTTTTCACCATTCTTTCTTTTCCTTGTTTCTCTTTATCTCATCATTGCAAATGGGGTTCACTCTTTTGGAGAGAAGAAGACTTTCAAAGTGCAAAACTTGCAGGCGAAACCACAACTTGCTCCCCTGGGTTGTCTCCTCCCAGAATCAAGTAAGTTAAATAACAGAAAATGGGAAGCGCAAATTAAAGATGTTATCTTTGCTTTACTTTAGGATCTCCCATTATTTTATCAAAACTGTTCTGCACTTTACTTTTAGGATCTAGGACTGTGCTTTCCTTCAAGAAATACCCTCTTCATCGTTCTCAGTTAAAAGAATGAATTGGTTTATATGTTCTCTTGATTGAACCGTGTTGTATTATTGATTTGATTCCTCTGATTTGAATTCTATATCTATTTTCTTTGTGAGTTCTGAAGCAGACTTCATTTGAACTTGAATTCTCAGGAAGGGAGAAAGGCGCTGTTGTGATGGAAATGAAGGACAGGGATCATTGTTCAACGAAGAAACATGATTGGAATAGGAGGCTTCAGAAACAACTGGTGTTTGATAATCTTCGTGTACGTTGGATGCAAAACCGAATCAGAAAATTGGTCTCTGGTCGTATTGAGGATGTTTCAGAAACCCAAGTTCCATTAACTTCTGGTATAGTTCTCCAAACTCTAAACTACATTGTCACAATGGGATTGGGTAGCCAGAACATGACAGTGATTGTTGACACTGGAAGCGACCTGACATGGGTCCAATGTGAGCCTTGCAAGGCATGTTATGATCAACAAGGACCTTTGTTCAAGCCTTCTACATCCCCTTCCTATCAATCAGTTCTTTGTGACTCAACAACCTGTCAATCTCTTCTTTCTGCTACTGGAAATTCAGAAACATGTGAAAATAACGCATCGCCTTGCAGTTACATTGTTAACTATGGTGATGGGTCCTATAGTAATGGTGAACTAGGTATGGAGAACCTTAGTTTTGGAGGTATACCAATAAACAACTTTGTATTTGGTTGTGGTAAGAATAACAAAGGTTTGTTTGGAGGAACCTCAGGCCTGATGGGTTTAGGAAGAAGTAAACTCTCAGTGATCTCACAAACGGATTCTATATTTGGAGGAGTTTTCTCTTACTGTTTACCAACAACGGATGACGGAGCTTCTGGGTCATTAGTTATGGGTAATGAATCTTCGGTTTTCAAGAATGTTACTCCCATTGCTTACACCAGAATGATTCCTAATCCACAGCTATCTACCTTTTATGTTCTGAATCTTACCGGCATTAATGTTGGCGGTGTTGCTCTTCAAGCTTCAAGTTTTGGCAATCATGGGGTAATAATTGATTCTGGAACTGTGATCACAAGGCTTGTTCCATCTGTTTACAAGGCTTTGCAGGCAGAGTTCTCAAAACAGTTCACTGGTTTCCTTCAGCACCAGGGTTTTCAATTTTGGATACTTGTTATAACCTTACTGGGTATCAAGATGTAAACATACCCACCATAAGAATGTATTTTGAGGATAATGCTGAGCTGAATGTGGATGTAACTGGCATACTCTATGTGGTAAAAGAGGATGCTTCGCAAGTTTGTTTGGCACTGGCAAGCAAGTCTTTCCGATGAATATGAAATGAGCATTATTGGGAATTATCAGCAGAGGAACCAGAGGATAGTATATGATATCAAACAGTCTAAAGTGGGATTTGGAGGGGAGCCTTGTGGTTTCTCATGAATGGAGAACATTTACCAAAGAATATGTCTTAAGGAGGATATAGTTCTTTGATGCAAAACTTAAGGAATGTTTGATATGAGAAGAGAAACATAATTCGTTTCTCTGACACAAAAAAACAAAAAGTAATATTATTATGTTATTGTTATCTTTACCCAGCAATTGTCCTTTATTATTATAATGATTTTTTTTTTTAACCAGCAATTATAATGATTTTAAAACAACAGGTATTAGTAGTTATATAATGACTTGTTATTTATTGTTTAATTGCTTTCACTCTACGAGCCAGACAAATTTTAAGCAATTAAGATATTGTGAAAGGATTGAAATGGGGGAAGGAATCAACCCAAATATGCAGTTTCAATCATTATAAAACGCTTGCACAAAAATAGGATATCTTTGTACACTAAAAGGGTCTAAAGGAGGGGCGCTTTGCAATTTGCATTGAAGATCTCAACAGAATAAAAGCATTGTGCTTCAAAATTTAATTATGCAAAGTGAAAATCCCCCATTTTCTTTTGGCAAAGATAGAGCCTAACTTCACCACAAGTAGGCTACATAAAACAAGGCTTCTGAACTGAAACAACTGAAAAACGCAATATAATGATAGAACTCTAACTTCACCACATCTTGAAAACAGTGGATTTTTCACATTCTTGCAGCAAAACTTGACTTTCTACCTAATTGTCTAAATCTTCAAAACTTCTTAATGAGAGATCCAAATGCCACTTGAACTCTTCCAAAATATTCATTTTCTTTAGAACTATGATGCATTCAATTAGGAGGCATAATTTGTCCGGACATCGATTTCCATTTTCTGTTCTTACCCTCAAGAAGGGGGCAAAAGGAGAGAGCAAGAAGCCACTGTCTGTTCAGAGGTTGAACTAAACATTGTGGCAGAGAATTCTCACTACACAGAGCAACAGAGCTTGGTATCAATGGAAGCTAAACTTAAGCAGAACGCCTGGTAACCCGTCAAAGGATATCTGCAGACTCACAGAGGAGAATAAAATTGCTGTTAAACCAAGTTTCGTGTTTATTTCAAACTTTGAGGTCTAAACTTTGGGCTCAACTAAGCTACCATTTAAAGTTGATACCTGTAATCCATAACAAATTTTGATTTTCCTACTCTACCCAGTTGAAGAATTGTCTGCTTCCCATTCTCCTTTATTGAACAAACAAGTCAGTTAAGCAGAGACTCAATAGGTTATTTTGTGAACATGAACAAATATCATATTCTCAGTAGGCAACCCCTTCAGAGCTTAGTTAAACATGTAAACAAACGTACCTCCAAAGTCAGTTGGAAATTTTTTACCGATCTTTGGATTCTAAGTTCTGCTCTTCCTTTATCTTTAAAGTCAAGTTCAAACTGCTTTGAAGTCTGCAGGAAAGGGGTAAATAAGTGAAGTCCAGATATGTCGTTTTAGATGAAACTTTAAAAGCAAGCATCCCATTTAGGTTCTTACCTTGTTGTAAAGTGGAACCCTTGAGAACAGTTGATGGACTTTGTCGAACTTTCTCTCCCAATCTATGGGCAGTCCTTTGATATGTTGTACCTGGAAGACATAGAAATCAAAAGCAAACAACCCCACATTTTATCAATCAGGAAAGTTGAACATCAAGTAATGGAAGACATAGTTCAATTCAGATATGGTATACCTGGGTAATGTTCTTTAGTGACATAGATTGATGCTTGGGTACATATGCTCTCATGCTTCTGTAGCTTCCTGTACATGTTGCTGCTGTAGGTATAAACCTGCAAAAAGAAATAAATTCTGAGATGGGTAGAAGACAATATCACTCACTCACTCAGTGGGGAATTGAGGAAGATTGAAATATTGACTTACATCACAACAGCAAGAGGCGGTTTTGGCTGTTTATCATGTGAATTATGACGATATCCCTACTTCCAAGCAAAACATAATGGAATTAATGGTACGTGAAATTTTCACTAGACAATCCGAAGGAATACTGTGAATGTAGATGGGCAAAAATCTGAACCTGATCCCAAATATGGTATTTAGAACCCATGAGGTTAGCCGTTACTGTTCCAAGGAAACTATCGTCTGAATTGGACAAGAGACCTTTTACATTCTGAGCTACAATGAACTGAGACCTCCCATTCCGCCTCTTGTGGTAAGCAACAGCTAGTTTCCTATTCTGGCGACCCTGACCTTCCTGTAATTCAAGACTCCATGAAGTTAAGGTTTTTTTTTTCACTCAAAAAAACAAAAAAAACAAACCAAGGCATATGTATCGGTCTTAAGAATGTATGCATTCAAATCCTATTTTTTTTTAGTTTTAGCGAAGTTCTCGGTCCTTGTTACTGTATCAAAGGATGGCAAGGCATGCAAATGTAACAGCAGCCACCTAAATCCATGAATATCAGCTTATGAGGGAGGAGAAAATAGAATTATCCTTGAATACGAGGCTGATTCGTTTTTTGTGTTCACCCCTCAAAGCTAAATTCGCACTAAAACATACACCCTGTTGTGCAATTTTTCAAAAGTAGAATGATGTAAAAGAGTAAGTTAATCTAACTTTGTTTCAAAAATCACAGAAATCTTAATCTTACATAAGTATAAAGCGAATACATTGCGCCCCCAGATAGTCCTTCTGGCTTTGCTTCCTTTACAACGATGCAAGAACACCTCCCAATATCTATGGGCAACGGTCTACAGATCAAAGACCTGAACCAACAATTTAACACATCTTAATCAGCTTCATACTGGAAATGAAAATTTACAGTGTAAGACATTCATTAGAAGAAGAATTTTTACTCACTTATTGGGCAAGGTTGACCAGGAGGAAGCTGGGGCTGCCTCTGAACAGAGAAATCCCAAATCTTTAAAGAGCTCGAATTCTCAGAACATAAATTATCCCATATCTTGCACCCAAAAGCCTTTTCAGGTTCGTTCATTCGCATACAGAACTGAAGCGAGTTTGGCTTCAAAATCCTATCTGTGGATAAAGACTTGGACTTTGAGAAGTGTTTAGGCAAAGAATATGACCCATTTGCAGGCACTGAATTTTCCTTGTCACAAAAGCGAGTTACATCTTTCTTCTTGGGCGTGACATTCTCTTTATTATCAGTTGAGACTTCTCTGGGCGTGAAATCTTCACATTTGTCACATTTGGAAGCTAAGCTGCCACTGTCGCTGCAGCTACGGCTGTGCCTGAGTTCAGTAAGAGGATTGACGTAGAGAGAATTGTATGACTGACCCAAAATGGAGGATCTTCTGCAAGCATCCGTCATGGGTGATAAAGAAAGGAACAAACTTTGGAGGATGCGGCAAGAAAGAAATCTCAGTTTTTAGATAAGAAGCTGGGTCTAGGTGGTTTTGGGAAAGAGTTAATATGGCTACGATTTGAATTTAAAGGTTTGAACTTTGAAGAATGAAAAATTCAATAGAAGTATGAGAATGTATTTAATGTCGTCCTGCTCTTGACAATTGTGCAGCGGTACGGTGTGCATAGGAGACTTGGCGGTGGTTTCAATCTCAGAGACTCATCAATGAGTGGGGTCCAGTTTGAGATTGAAATCTTAGCCGTTGTTGGGCTTTCTTATGCTGAGATGGAGCTCACTGAATACTCTGATACTATGTGTGCGATTTATAGGATCAAAAGATGTTTGAATTTGAAAATGTTTGGGGAAACGGACAAGTGTTCTGGACTTCTGGGGTCGGTTATCGGTTGGACTGTAGTGGGAAATTGCATATTTGGTTTTGTACGGACTAACGGTAACTATTCGAAAAAGAAAAATAATCTCTCCAAATGACGCAATTTTCAAAAGGATATGTGTTGCGATGCTCATGCGAATATTAAATATGGATTTTACCACAAAAAAAAGGTCTGGTTTTATTGCAATAAATACATAATTAAAAAAAAGATGCTTACGAACAAATTAAAAAAAAGATAATCTTTTCATTATTGTTTTTAAAAAAATGTATTTTTAAAATTTATAAATGAAAAATTAATCTGGACTATTTGAAATACGATGTTTTTTT
>NW_021637803.1:0-21795 GCF_004799145.2 Neltuma alba
TAAAAGTTGTTAATTTTAAAAGCTATATCCTATTTTATTGATTGAAAAAAATTTATATTCTATTTCGTTGATTGAAAAAATGATAATGGTTATGACTAGTTAGTAGTCCCTTTTTTATTGCAGGTTGGCATATAAAATGGTATACTTCAGAATTAACATTAGCAAAAAGATTTTTGTTATTTTCATGTTGATGGACAATTTATTAAGAATCTTGAAGGTGAAATTCAATATGATAGGGGGAGTGTTAGGGTAAGAAACATAAGAGATGGTATGACACTTGAAGAAATGAAAGCAATGATATATTCATGGATTGGAAATGACACTAATAATAGTGAGATGAAATACACAGTGTCATTGATAAGAAGAATCTAATAGATCTTGTTGATGATGAGGAACTTGCAAACATTTTTCAATATAATGAGAGGAGTGGCTGTGTCTATATAGCATGTAAAAAGAATGGCAATGTAGAAGAAGTAAGTGGTGATCCATAAATGTAAGTTAGTTGTTTTCCCAAAAATAAATTGTTATTTGTTAGAATATTCTTGTTAATAAAATAACAAATGTTGTGGTCATATAATGCAGCATGCATACAAGTGTGAGGCAGTTAGAACAAAGCTCTTTATCTCCAAGAAATTTTAATAATGAACTTGAACTTGCATCTCATCAAATTGTGTTACTTATGAAAGTTGTGGGGCACCTAGTAGCATACCATGTAGAGTACAAAGTGCACCCACACCTTTTCCTGAGTTGAACTCATTGAAATGGAAAGAGATATTTTTAGGATTATCACAAATCTTTCTGAATGCTGATGTTTTCAAACAGCTGCTACATAAGTATAGTATTGCTAACAAGTTTCAATACAAGTTTGTGAGGAACAACAAAGAAAGAATATCTGTGAAATATAAAATTAAAAGATGTCCTTGAAGATAACTGCAAATGCAATAGGAAAGAATACCCCTTTCCTTCGTGGGACACAATTCAATAATAGGCACATTCACCATGCACAAAATTGTTTTCAAGTAAACCATGGTGGAAGAGCTGCTCTAACATCATCTATTATTATTGAAGATGTAAGATCACACATAGACAAGCGTCCTAGTGAAATTATGAAAACATTGCAGAGAGAATATGGAGTAAATCTAACACATAAACAAGCATATGCTACTAAATTAAAAGCAATGGAGGATATTCAAGGTAGGGAAGGAAGGAGTGAAGAACTGAACATAAGTAGCTCTTCTATATGTCTAAAACTTTTAACATTTATTTGCAACATACGAAGATAAATACCCATCTATATGAATGTGGGGGAGGACAGGAAATAATGCAAAATTATAGCAAAACTTTTGTAAGTCATTCTGTTGTATATTTTCAATATGTTATAGTCACTGGTGTTGTTGAAGATTGACTAACATCACAACTTGAATAAAATTAATAATTTCAGTGGTGTGAAAAAAATAAAAGCTTTGCATAAGGTTTTCTTTGAATTCTCATATAATATCAGTTAGAAACTTTGAATGCTTACCAATAGTAATGATAACCTTACTCCCAAACTAAAAAACAGAGAGAAAAACAGCAATAAAGGTTTGAATATTTGGCATATAATTAATCAATTATATTATTAGAAAATACAGCTTTATGTACCACTGGTGAAAATTTTTCTCAAACTTCAAATATAACTCCTATATTCAATAGAAGCCAAAAAATGTAAGACATACCGTGTTGCCTATTTGCCTTACCAGGTAAGAGAAAGCAATACAGAAGGTCTGTAAACACTATAACTTGCACGGTTCATAGAATCTTTATAACAGGGAGGCTTATCATAATTATTGACTGGAAAATATTTTGAACCAAGGCAAATAAACTTAATTGCAAAAACAATCAGGTGGATACAAGACATTCAAATTTTGATATGTATGTTACCAAAACAACTCAAAACAAAGTCAGAAATTAGCTCTAACATTCATGTGTTTGAGAGAGTAAGAGTGAAACAAAATTAAAGGTTGGAGGTAAAACAAAAGGGAAGCTTGAAGCTAAGAGTCTGAATCTCAAACTTCTGACAAGTGTTTGAAATTTTGAATTTTCTTTTTGCTTTTCTCCTTCAGTAAGATCTGAGAGATAAAGAGAAACATCAAATAATTCAAACATTGAGTTTTGAAGCCTTACCCTCTTTGCTAAAATTTTCACGCTGAAGTGGCCACTCAAGTTTTAAAGCTCCTCTCTATGTTGCGTCTTCTGATTTCTAATGGCAGCAACGATGGTGACTCCTCAAAGCTACGTCGTGACTTGCAGATTCAGACGGTGGCTATGGTGGCTACTCAAGGCTGCGTTGCATTTTCAGACTCAGTCGATGACCTCTCCCTTGCTTTGCCTTTTCTATTAGGTTTAATAAAAAGGCATTACAGTACTTTCATTAAATTTTAAAATTCTTATTTGGGTTATGCAACCTGATTGGAAATTAGGAAAATTTAATGACCCAAATATGAATTTAGGTTATTAAACCGTCTTTTTAAGGGATTTTTCTTATATTCTATTTTAAATCTTTTCACCAACCAAAATAAAAATAATTACTCCACAACAAAGATATTTAAGGAAAATATTATTACATTGTTTTCATCAATGATTTAATTCTTTTGATTTTGACAAAAAATTAATGCCTTCGTTTTTCAAGGATTGAAATGGAATCCATCGTTTTTCCTCATTGGACCACGAGAATGGGATAAACTCTGATGTCTTCGATGTATCATTATGACGTTTTATTTAATAGCAAAGATTTATTTCTATTTATTTGTTATCTATTTTTAAAAATTATTTTATTCTGATAGCATAAAGTTTAAATAAGTGGAATTTTTAAAGACTTGTTCAGGGCTTAAGGACCAAGTGTTTTTGTGATAACAGTTATAGAATATATTTATTAATTACTAACTATACACTAACGAGATTTTTAATTTGTAACATCTCAAAATTTATACCCAAACATAAACACAATTATTAAGCCAGTCCAGAAATGACTACTTGTTCAATTTCGAAACTAGGAATATCATCAATATATAGCCTTCTATGTAAGCTTTCCGATAAGTAGAAGGTGGTAAGTTTAATTTCAATTTATAATCTAAAGCATATATTATCTTCCCTTTTAATTCAAAGGCAAAGAAAAGGAGCTAAAAATCTCCCAAACACACAACAATTATCCCAAAATACTATTATCTTCTGTCCTAAATATAATATCTAGTTTATAATGTAAATTACATTATAAGCTAGATTTGATATTTGGGACAGGGCTGTTACTTAGCAAAATACATATGCACAATGCACAACTTCACTTTGCCCCAAAATATACCAAGGAGCGATGAGATTATTTATGCTCGAGATACATATAAATACCCAACACTTTGGTTGCTACTTTTGATTCAACCTTTGCTTGAAGAATATGAAATCGTGGGTCTGAGATAAAAATCCAAGCAACTAATAAGGGCAAAATTAAGCACAACAATTTATACAACTTGATGGGAATTACTAGGACAAATCATAAATACTGTACTATTTATATCTTTAGTGTATTGTTCAAAGGGAAGATTAATCTCTTAAATTTTTGTAGTTTTAACTAGGTTGTAACTCTATTTTAAATTATAACTCTATACCATTGATAACATATTGAGAAGTGTTCAATGTGGCAGTTTTAAAGCCTAAAACGCACCCATTCAGTTAGAGGCTCAACAAATCCTCCAACACTATAAATTCAGTTTTAACTAGGTATGACTGCAGCTAATCGCAATGCTATGCTGCAATGGACGGAAAGCTATGAACATGTTAGCAACTTACAAGGTTTATTATCTCTTTGTGAAGAGCCCGATTTGTTATGTTTTCTAGATCGATCTGCTCCCAATTGTTGCACTCAATACAATGATTTTGGTGCATTTAAGCTTTGCATAAAGGGTCTCGTGTCCCCATGTTCACATGTAGCGAATCACCATAGCACCCATAACCTCGCATATGTACCATCATTGCATGGCATCTTTTATTGGTACGTCTTAGATACGCTCTCTCGTAAACTTTATCTTACACTCTTCCACCTATAATCACTGGGACACAGTATTTGTGTGATGGCTCCTGGAGTTTTTTTCAAGATATTTCCTTATTTGTAAAGAGTTCTCTAGAGAAAAAAGACACAAAAATAACATTTAAATTTAAAAATCTTAAATAAAATTTCAATTTAGGCATAAGTGATCAATTTGGGATTTACAAATTTGTTGACATGATCATATTGCCCTTTATTTTTTTATTGTTTTTAAAAAAATCAAATACCCTCACTAGTTGGCCGATTGCAGGAGTTCCGGCGGCCGGTAACTATTTTTTTGAAAATTTTTACAACTTCAGTAACATAGTTAACAAGTTTTTTTAATGCTATTAACAAGTTTAGTGTAGCATTTAACAACAGGTTTTTCAAAAAATTTAAAAAGTAATATTTTTACAGTTTCAGCATGCCGTTAACAAGTTCCACAACTCTAATAACAAGTTCGGTATTACAATTAACAACAAGTTTCTTACAAAATTCAAAAGGTGGCATTTTTATAACTTTAGTAACACGGTTAACAAGTCATGTAACGATATTAACAACTCTCACAGAGGTTGATTTTTTTAATATTAGCTCCCTATGAAGATTGTACAACAAAATTTTTCACTTGTAAATATCATTATATGACTTGTTAACCGTGTTAATGAAATTGTAAAAATACTACTTTTTGAATTTTTTAGAAAATTTATTGTTAAATGCTATGCCGAACTTGTTAATAGAGTTACGAAACTTGTTAACGGTATTACTAAAGTTGTAAAAATACTACTTTTTGAATTTTTCTCGAAAACTGTTGTTAACTGTTATATTAAATTTGTTAATAGTATTACAAAACTTGTTAATTGTGCTACTGAAATTATAAAAATTTTCAAAAAAAAAAAAAAGTTGCCGGCAGCCGAAGCT
This sequence comes from Neltuma alba, assembly GCF_004799145.2. NCBI lineage: Eukaryota > Viridiplantae > Streptophyta > Magnoliopsida > Fabales > Fabaceae > Neltuma > Neltuma alba. The sequence continues at coordinate 4,973 of NW_021637803.1, forward strand.
CCCACGACCAATTGTCAGCCAACTGTTGGAGCTCTGGTGACAGCGGACACCTGAGCTCTGGCAGCCGCCGTAGGCTAGCGAGGGTATTTGATTGTTTTAAAAATAATTAAAAAATAAAGGGCAATATGGTTTTTTTAGCAAATTTGTAAATTCCAAATTGGTCACTTATACCTAAATTGGGATTTTGCTTATTCAAGTGACTATTTTGGGATTTCTAAGTTTAAATGTCATTTTTGTGTCTTTTTCCTTTCTCTAGAACTTTGCGGTTGAATTTTATTTTTAATATTTTATCTTCTATTTTATAATAAAATTATTTTTTTATTTGAAAAATGAAGTACCATTGCAAACTTTAGCATACTAAGAATTCTTTTTTTCTCGTATTTATTCTAACATTCAAAACTACTAAAAATTTTCATTAGCCAATCATCCTTAAACACACATTGAACTTCCTAAATAAGTTTTACTCACATGGGAGATTCCGATCCTCATGCTTAAACATACATTTTCGTGAATAATAAGCCATATTTTTTAAATTAAAAAGCCAAGCACTAATGACAAGAAGTTATAAAATAAGATTGGATTTACAACCTTTCACTTATAAAGAATTTCATTGCCCCTAGATTATAAGGCCATTGACATATAAATTAAAAAAAAAAAAAGGCCATTGACATAAGTCATATTGATAACAACTGAACCAATTTGTATAGGCATTTATTTTTTTTCACATACAATGAAGGATTTTCATTTTCTTACATATGTTTTATCAATGCATTTTCAAGATTTTGGAATTCATAATATGGGATGTTTGCAAAGGAGGGACACCAATCTATTACTCAACTAAGGATGTACTCAAGTACAATCACTACACTTACCAAAAGTGGTAGGCATGCTCATAAGTCATAACTCAATATTCTGGCTTTGACGACACTCAATGGTACAACCTCTTATATAATATTGAAGCAACCATTCCAGCTTTCTTTTGTACTTCCAATTCCTACAGGCATCATTAATTTGCTATTGTATATGTTCCCCTGCGCAATGCTTGATTTGACTAAATTATTATGAATATTTTTAGGAAAACATGTACCTATATTAAATAAATAAATAAATAAATAAATAAATCAAAGCAGTAAAAGAATATATGTATGTGTATGTAATAAGCTTTTCTTTGAACAGGATCTATATATGATATTTATGTTGTTTATAATCCAAAAAATTAATTGTTTGGTCCTTGTATTTTTTTTTTTTTTACTCGGATGCAATTTTGTCTGATTTTAAATTCAATACAATTCAATTCTAATAGTTGACTCCATTGAAACCCTTCTAAACTTTGTCTCCGCATAACCCAACCGCTTAAATGTTAGTCCTCCTTTTTAGAAAATAAAACTATAAATTCATATAATTTTAACCCTCCTTTTAGAAGATAGAATTATAAGGATTAAAATTATTTTTAACTGAGGAACTAATATCATAAATGACTGAACTATATATATTAAATTATATCAAGTCAAAATTTAAGATATGAATTTTGAGCTAGTAAAAACTATAAGAATTGAGTTGAATTGAAATTTAAGCACTTAGTTACAATTCATAGAGTAAATGATTAATTTTTATACATAATTTTATATTAAAATATAATTCAGTGGTGGTGCTCCCAAGTCCCACGTCCTTGTCAATTAGGAATTTTATACTGTAGAATATTATTTAAATGGAGTAATCATGAACAGATTTGGGTAAAATAAAGATATTACCATACCAATTCAGACGATGTTTATAGATCTGATTACAAATTAATAAGCCAATCAGTAACGACAGTACGACACTAACAGGGCAGTCACCTCAATGTTTTTGAGATTTCTGATGAAAACCTCCTATTTACGCAGACACGCAAAGATCTGTTAGCAATTTTTACCCAGTTATTATTACTACTACTACTGCATCTGATATGACTCATTGACTTTTAACATCAAAAAGAGAAATTGCTAATCATGATATGTGTTTCCCACACTCCCCCAAGAATCTTTCAATAATCTAACCAAGTAACCTACCAACCCATTATAAAATTACTTTAAACACTTTGGTAGAAATAAAAACCGCCATACTTAAGAAAGGAGAAAGGCATGAAGCTACAAGAGAACATACTTGGAGTATGATTGCTTTGAGTATCTCTTTATATTAATACAATGATCAAATTCGAATCCATGCTCATATTTAGCTTCTTAAACTGATTTTCAATGAGACCATACCAACAAAAGAATTGCGCTAGTGATTTTTAGTGGGTTCTAGCTCGCATATTGTGTATGTGGGGAAGTTGTGACAGTTGACTCCATGAGAGTACTTAGGTCTTATCTTAAATGGGTTTTCAGCAGACCAATAAGATGATTGAAAATCCAAATTCCCTCGACCCACCACACCACCAACAAACAGAAGCACTTGTTTTCTTTTCTCAATATGTGCACGTGAAACCCCAATAATTTCTCATGCACTAGTGGGGTCTCTAAAGCCAGCCCTTCCTCTTTTGTTTTCATGCCAAAATCCATCCCTCAGAATCTCCCCCATTACCTTCCTCTCTCTCTCTCCTCTCTCCCCCCTTCTCCCTCTTCTCTCTCTCAATGTTTCTTCTCCTTGTCTTCCTTAATATCTTCGACCATTCATTACCAGTCTCCAACAATGGCAAGGGCAATGGCTTTTTCACCATTCTTTCTTTTCCTTGTTTCTCTTTATCTCATCATTGCAAATGGGGTTCACTCTTTTGAGAGAAGAAGACTTTCAAAGTGCAAAACTTGCAGGCGAAACCACAACTTGCTCCCCTGGGTTGTCTCCTCCCAGAATCAAGTAAGTTAAATAACAGAAAATGGGAAGCGCAAATTAAAGATGTTATCTTTGCTTTACTTTAGGATCTCCCATTATTTTATCAAAACTGTTCTGCACTTTACTTTTAGGATCTAGGACTGTGCTTTCCTTCAAGAAATACCCTCTTCATCGTTCTCAGTTAAAAGAATGAATTGGTTTATATGTTCTCTTGATTGAACCGTGTTGTATTATTGATTTGATTCCTCTGATTTGAATTCTATATCTATTTTCTTTGTGAGTTCTGAAGCAGACTTCATTTGAACTTGAATTCTCAGGAAGGGAGAAAGGCGCTGTTGTGATGGAAATGAAGGACAGGGATCATTGTTCAACGAAGAAACATGATTGGAATAGGAGGCTTCAGAAACAACTGGTGTTTGATAATCTTCGTGTACGTTGGATGCAAAACCGAATCAGAAAATTGGTCTCTGGTCGTATTGAGGATGTTTCAGAAACCCAAGTTCCATTAACTTCTGGTATAGTTCTCCAAACTCTAAACTACATTGTCACAATGGGATTGGGTAGCCAGAACATGACAGTGATTGTTGACACTGGAAGCGACCTGACATGGGTCCAATGTGAGCCTTGCAAGGCATGTTATGATCAACAAGGACCTTTGTTCAAGCCTTCTACATCCCCTTCCTATCAATCAGTTCTTTGTGACTCAACAACCTGTCAATCTCTTCTTTCTGCTACTGGAAATTCAGAAACATGTGAAAATAACGCATCGCCTTGCAGTTACATTGTTAACTATGGTGATGGGTCCTATAGTAATGGTGAACTAGGTATGGAGAACCTTAGTTTTGGAGGTATACCAATAAACAACTTTGTATTTGGTTGTGGTAAGAATAACAAAGGTTTGTTTGGAGGAACCTCAGGCCTGATGGGTTTAGGAAGAAGTAAACTCTCAGTGATCTCACAAACGGATTCTATATTTGGAGGAGTTTTCTCTTACTGTTTACCAACAACGGATGACGGAGCTTCTGGGTCATTAGTTATGGGTAATGAATCTTCGGTTTTCAAGAATGTTACTCCCATTGCTTACACCAGAATGATTCCTAATCCACAGCTATCTACCTTTTATGTTCTGAATCTTACCGGCATTAATGTTGGCGGTGTTGCTCTTCAAGCTTCAAGTTTTGGCAATCATGGGGTAATAATTGATTCTGGAACTGTGATCACAAGGCTTGTTCCATCTGTTTACAAGGCTTTGCAGGCAGAGTTCTCAAAACAGTTCACTGGTTTCCCTTCAGCACCAGGGTTTTCAATTTTGGATACTTGTTATAACCTTACTGGGTATCAAGATGTAAACATACCCACCATAAGAATGTATTTTGAGGATAATGCTGAGCTGAATGTGGATGTAACTGGCATACTCTATGTGGTAAAAGAGGATGCTTCGCAAGTTTGTTTGGCACTGGCAAGTCTTTCCGATGAATATGAAATGAGCATTATTGGGAATTATCAGCAGAGGAACCAGAGGATAGTATATGATATCAAACAGTCTAAAGTGGGATTTGGAGGGGAGCCTTGTGGTTTCTCATGAATGGAGAACATTTACCAAAGAATATGTCTTAAGGAGGATATAGTTCTTTGATGCAAAACTTAAGGAATGTTTGATATGAGAAGAGAAACATAATTCGTTTCTCTGACACAAAAAAACAAAAAGTAATATTATTATGTTATTGTTATCTTTACCCAGCAATTGTCCTTTATTATTATAATGATTTTTTTTTTTAACCAGCAATTATAATGATTTTAAAACAACAGGTATTAGTAGTTATATAATGACTTGTTATTTATTGTTTAATTGCTTTCACTCTACGAGCCAGACAAATTTTAAGCAATTAAGATATTGTGAAAGGATTGAAATGGGGGAAGGAATCAACCCAAATATGCAGTTTCAATCATTATAAAACGCTTGCAACAAAAATAGGATATCTTTGTACACTAAAAGGGTCTAAAGGAGGGGCGCTTTGCAATTTGCATTGAAGATCTCGACAGAATAAAAGCATTGTGCTTCAAAATTTAATTATGCAAAGTGAAAATCCCCCATTTTCTTTTGGCAAAGATAGAGCCTAACTTCACCACAAGTAGGCTACATAAAACAAGGCTTCTGAACTGAAACAACTGAAAAACGCAATATAATGATAGAACTCTAACTTCACCACATCTTGAAAACAGTGGATTTTTCACATTCTTGCAGCAAAACTTGACTTTCTACCTAATTGTCTAAATCTTCAAAACTTCTTAATGAGAGATCCAAATGCCACTTGAACTCTTCCAAAATATTCATTTTCTTTAGAACTATGATGCATTCAATTAGGAGGCATAATTTGTCCGGACATCGATTTCCATTTTCTGTTCTTACCCTCAAGAAGGGGGCAAAAGGAGAGAGCAAGAAGCCACTGTCTGTTCAGAGGTTGAACTAAACATTGTGGCAGAGAATTCTCACTACACAGAGCAACAGAGCTTGGTATCAATGGAAGCTAAACTTAAGCAGAACGCCTGGTAACCCGTCAAAGGATATCTGCAGACTCACAGAGGAGAATAAAATTGCTGTTAAACCAAGTTTCGTGTTTATTTCAAACTTTGAGGTCTAAACTTTGGGCTCAACTAAGCTACCATTTAAAGTTGATACCTGTAATCCATAACAAATTTTGATTTTCCTACTCTACCCAGTTGAAGAATTGTCTGCTTCCCATTCTCCTTTATTGAACAAACAAGTCAGTTAAGCAGAGACTCAATAGGTTATTTTGTGAACATGAACAAATATCATATTCTCAGTAGGCAACCCCTTCAGAGCTTAGTTAAACATGTAAACAAACGTACCTCCAAAGTCAGTTGGAAATTTTTTACCGATCGTTGGATTCTAAGTTCTGCTCTTCCTTTATCTTTAAAGTCAAGTTCAAACTGCTTTGAAGTCTGCAGGAAAGGGGTAAATAAGTGGAGTCCAGATATGTCGTTTTAGATGAAACTTTAAAAGCAAGCATCCCATTTAGGTTCTTACCTTGTTGTAAAGTGGAACCCTTGAGAACAGTTGATGGACTTTGTCGAACTTTCTCTCCCAATCTATGGGCAGTCCTTTGATATGTTGTACCTGGAAGACATAGAAATCAAAAGCAAACAACCCCACATTTTATCAATCAGGAAAGTTGAACATCAAGTAATGGAAGACATAGTTCAATTCAGATATGGTATACCTGGGTAATGTTCTTTAGTGACATAGATTGATGCTTGGGTACATATGCTCTCATGCTTCTGTAGCTTCCTGTACATGTTGCTGCTGTAGGTATAAACCTGCAAAAAGAAATAAATTCTGAGATGGGTAGAAGACAATATCACTCACTCACTCAGTGGGGAATTGAGGAAGATTGAAATATTGACTTACATCACAACAGCAAGAGGCGGTTTTGGCTGTTTATCATGTGAATTATGACGATATCCCTACTTCCAAGCAAAACATAATGGAATTAATGGTACGTGAAATTTTCACTAGACAATCCGAAGGAATACTGTGAATGTAGATGGGCAAAAATCTGAACCTGATCCCAAATATGGTATTTAGAACCCATGAGGTTAGCCGTTACTGTTCCAAGGAAACTATCGTCTGAATTGGACAAGAGACCTTTTACATTCTGAGCTACAATGAACTGAGACCTCCCATTCCGCCTCTTGTGGTAAGCAACAGCTAGTTTCCTATTCTGGCGACCCTGACCTTCCTGTAATTCAAGACTCCATGAAGTTAAGGTTTTTTTTTTTCACTCAAAAAAACAAAAAAAACAAACCAAGGCATATGTATCGGTCTTAAGAATGTATGCATTCAAATCCTATTTTTTTAAGTTTTAGCGAAGTTCTCGGTCCTTGTTACTGTATCAAAGGATGGCAAGGCATGCAAATGTAACAGCAGCCACCTAAATCCATGAATATCAGCCTATGAGGGAGGAGAAAATAGAATTATCCTTGAATACGAGGCTGATTCGTTTTTTGTGTTCACCCCTCAAAGCTAAATTCGCACTAAAACATACACCCTGTTGTGCAATTTTTCAAAAGTAGAATGATGTAAAAGAGTAAGTTAATCTAACTTGTTTCAAAAATCACAGAAATCTTAATCTTACATAAGTATAAAGCGAATACATTGCGCCCCCAGATAGTCCTTCTGGCTTTGCTTCCTTTACAACGATGCAAGAACACCTCCCAATATCTATGGGCAACGGTCTACAGATCAAAGACCTGAACCAACAATTTAACACATCTTAATCAGCTTCATACTGGAAATGAAAATTTACAGTGTAAGACATTCATTAGAAGAAGAATTTTACTCACTTATTGGGCAAGGTTGACCAGGAAGAAGCTGGGGCTGCCTCTGAATCAGAGAAATCCCAAATCTTTAAAGAGCTCGAATTCTCAGAACATAAGTTATCCCATATCTTGCACCCAAAAGCCTTTTCAGGTTCGTTCATTCGCATACAGAACTGAAGCGAGTTTGGCTTCAAAATCCTATCTGTGGATAAAGACTTGGACTTTGAGAAGTGTTTAGGCAAAGAATATGACCCATTTGCAGGCACTGAATTTTCCTTATCACAGAAGCGAGTTACATCTTTCTTCTTGGGCGTGACATTCTCTTTATTATCAGTTGAGACTTCTCTGGGCGTGAAATCTTCACATTTGTCACATTTGGAAGCTAAGCTGCCACTGTCGCTGCAGCTACGGCTGTGCCTGAGTTCAGTAAGAGGATTGACGTAGAGAGAATTGTATGACTGACCCAAAATGGAGGATCTTCTGCAAGCATCCGTCATGGGTGATAAAGAAAGGAACAAACTTTGGAGGATGCGGCAAGAACGAAATCTCAGTTTTAGATAAGAAGCTGGGTCTAGGTGGTTTTGGGAAAGAGTTAATATGGCTACGATTTGAATTTAAAGGTTTGAACTTTGAAAGAATTAAAAATTCAGGATAGAAGTATGAGAATGTATTTAATGTCGTCCTGCTCTTCACAATTGTGCAGCGGTACGATGTGCATAGGAGACTTGGCGGTGGTTTCAATCTCAGAGACTCATCAATGATTGGGGTCCAGTTTGAGATTGAAATCTTAGCCGTTGTTGGGCTTTCTTATGCTGAGATGGAGCTCACTGAATACTCCGATACTATGTGTGCGATTTATAGGATCAGAAAGATGTTTGAATTTGAAAATGTTTGGGGAAACGGACAAGTGTTCTGGACTTCTGGGGTCGGTTATCGGTTGGACTGTAGTGGGAAATTGCATATTTGGGTTTTGTACGGACTAACGGTAACTATTCGAAAAAGAAAAATAATCTCTCCAAATGAGGCAATTTTCAAAATGATATGTGTTGCGATGCTCATGCGAATATTAAATATGGATTTTACCACAAAAAAAAAGGTCTGGTTTTATTGCAATAAATACATAATTATAAAAAAGATGCTTACGAACAAATTAAAAAAAAGATAATCTTTTCATTATTGTTTTGAAAAAATGTATTGTTTAAAATTTATAAATGAAAAATCAAATCTTGACTATTTGAAATACGATGTTTTTTTAATAGGGAAAACCATATTAAAGGTACTTATACTTTCTCTCAATTTTTAATTTGGTACCTATGTGTTTTTTTCCCTTTAATTAAACATTTAATTTTATCTTTTTAACAACATTAGCTCTTATAACTTTGTTCTATTGATATTTTTAGTCTCTACATAAGGATTAATGATGTTAATAGAGGAAAAATAAAGATTTAGTTAAGAACAAAAACACATAGGTACCAAATTGAAAATTGAAAAAAAGTATAGGTACCTCTAATATGGTTTTCCCTTTTTAATAAGTAGTCAATCTTTTTCTATTTTTTTGAGCCATTATAAAGTAGGCCTTCTCTGTCTTGGGACCTATTGTATTTAAATAAAACCAAAATTATGGATTTAAAAGTAATTTTACAATATACGAAATAAACATATAATAAAAATTATCTCAATTTGTGTGAAAACATTTTTAAAAAGTGCCTATAGGTTTACCAAATACCCCCGTAATCTTGTTTCTTTTATAAAAAGTATTTTTGCTGGCCAAAAAAATAATAAAGCACCACGTCATCAAGCTGGTGCATTCTGATTGAAGGATTTTAAATTTCATTAGAATAAATTGTACTGATAATTTCTGTTTTATATACTGCTTTCATGTTCCAACTTATATTGCTTTCTTATTGAAATACAATTAATTTTATGTGCATTAAAATTTTCAATTCCTCATGTTATATATGCCCAAGCTTTGGTACATCCGTACGCACATTGCATGCTTGTAATCTTTAGGCTGTGGCACTGATTGTTTTATTATTGGTTAAATAAAAAAAAAATCCTTTAATCAAATTTAAGTTTCTGGTGGTCATATATTCTGTTGGTTTTGAATTTATATTTACATTCTCATTTTGCTTTTCTTTATGTCTTATATTTTTGTCAAGTTAACCTTTGTCTTGAAGCAATACTCAATAACTTGAATCTTCCACAATATTAATGGTAATTTTGGCAAAGTACTCAAACTGTGGAGATATATAAGATCTGGAAAATGACATAAAAAAAAGTTGGGAAAAGTAATTCGGAGTCCTATGCTTTTAGTCAATTTGAATTGGGTTCTTAGATTTCTTTTCTTTTATTGAATCCTTTAATTTTCACTGTTAGTCTTTTTAGTCTCTGCTGTAAATAAAAACAAACACCGTTAAATTTTTCGTTAGAAAGCACTGAAACACGTTCAGCGTCTCCGCCATTAACAAGCACTTAGACCAAGCTTTCCTCCCTCCCTCGCTCAGTCCCCAATTCAAACAGCTTTCTTTTTATTGAGGACTGAGCGAATGATGGATGAAGGCTTGGTCTGAGAGCTTGGGTATGTGGAAGAGACAGACCGTGATTTAACGAAAAATCTTAACAGTTTTGTTTTCATTTACGGCAAGGAGTGATAGATCTAACAGTTAAAAATTAAATGATTCATAAAAAGAAAAAAATTCTAAGGACCCAATTCAAACAGAGTAAAAATATAAGGACCTCCAATTATTTTTCCCTAGAAAGTTTGAAATTGCAATATTTAAATTCAGGTATCTAAGAGGTCAAAATCCTAAAGAAGGAGTGGTACCTGATCTAGTATTTTGCATAGTCAAATGAGTAAATGCCTTTATATCATTTTTTTAAAAAAAAAAGTTATCAAACTTATCATTACCATTACATTTCTTGTCATTGATTATTCAATACTTGTCCAATATATCACAACTTATTAATAATTAATTTGTCATTACTGTATATTTTTATATTTATTGTTCAATACTTGTTATTGTCAGTTCACAACTTGTTAATAATTTTGAATACAAAATTTTTGTTATTTAACTCATTTGTAAATACCAAATTAGGTATCACTTCCTCTTCTGAAATTTTGACCTCTTAGATGCCTAAATTGAAATATTTCAATTTTTAACTTCTTATTATTATGTTATCTTTCCTACAAGATCATCTTCAAATGCTGAATGCACACTCAACCCCTAGAAAAAGTGACATATTTCTTCACATCCACGCCAAGCTTCATTCTTCTCAGACTGCTTGTGAGGCTATTAATATTTTATTGAAAATCAATCTACCCTTTACAAAAGCACTTTGATTAAAAGCCACGTAATTTTATAGCTGACCTTGCATAGATTTATTGGACAAAAATCTTTACAGATAGAGGGCATTGTCTTTTTTTTTTTTTTCCTGACCTGAAGAGAGAGCATTGTCTAAATTTATTTCTTTGATGTTTTTGTCTCTTATTTTCTAGTTCAGGGCTTTATCTCTTAGGCTCATGACTGTCTTTTCAAACTTGATTCTATGATAAATTGAAACAACAGTTTTAGAATGTTTAAATATAAAGAAAAGTTAAAAGTTAGATAGAAAAGTCAGAAAAAAAATTATTTCAACTTTAACGTGAGTTTTGGAAAAGTTATTTACTTTCAAAGTCATGCCAAGATGTTACAACCACGGGTGCTAATAGTTTTGATTTTTGTTGGTTTGAACCTTTAATTTTAATGATCTAATGCTTAAAATTGAAGTTATGAAAATTCCAATTACAAATCACTTGAATAGTTCTATTTATGTTTGATAAAATAAAAAAATTACCACTACTCAATATTTCTATTAAATCAAATACTTGAGCTCTTTAGTGGCATAAATTCCAAAAGAAAAGGATAATAAATGAGGAAGAGAGAAGAAGCTATTTACTGCTCCCACTTCCTTCTAACTTCTTCTATGTGGGCCCATGCGTCCTAAGCCCAATATTAACATCTTCTGGCCCATTAGTTGCCCCCTCATAAATGTAAAGTAATTTGCTTGATTTTTTTTTCCCCCAACTAAAAGCTAAAACAGTACTTCCTTCGTTTCTTTGTTTTTTTTTATAAGAGATAATTGATCTAATTATTCTGCTCAAAATATTAGCTAAATTAGTTGAAATATGTAAAAATCGTAACATTCCTGTCAAAAATACCCTCATTTATATGGAAGAGAGAAAATATACGGCAAAGAGAGAATGTGTAGGAATTAAATTCAATTATATGAGTAATTATTAATTAAATGGGAGTAAAATGAAAAATCTAACCAACAAAATTTAAAACAACATTTAAATATCTCTTATAAAAAGAAACATGTCCTATTTCATAATTGTCTCTTATTATTAAAAACAAAAAAACAAAGGAAGTAAGATTCAAGTATCGGGGCTTGGACTCAGGCATCAATACCAACATCAACTAATGAAGATGTTGATGTGTTTCTTGAGGCTGCCCCCACGTTATAAATTCGAAAATGCCTTTTTCTTTACAACTTTTTCATTGTTCTGTCTGCATGTGCTTTGTTTTCGTTTTGATTAAGACATTACTTGCCTCGAAGTGAGGGGAATATGCCCCCACAAGTGAGAACCAAATGCCAACGGTAACTTTTTCCCCCCGGTTTTTCACTTTTTGTGACCAAAATTGCTTAGCTATTTCCCAAAACCAAAAAATGTACTTTTACATTTTACAAGACAAGTTTTTCATATATTTAGTTCATTCACCCTCTAATCTTAATTATAAAACTTGTTTGTAGACTATATAAACAAAGTCCTATGATTAAGATCGGAAGTAGTACAACGTAAATCACTTAAAATAAACAAGCACATATTTGGGGGATTTTTAAAACCAAAATTTTGAACCAAACCACAATTTTAAATGCAGAAACAAGGATTCAAAACCCAAAAGAAATTTTAACCCCCCAAAACTCTGGTTATGAACCAAAATCTTGGCTTTGAAATAAGTCGAGGACAATAGATTTTAAACCCCCAAAACCATCGTTTTCTCCAAAATCTCTTTTCATCCAAACATGCCCATCAAACACTTATTAGGCAAAAATAAAGTAGATTGGTAGGTTATGTATATCCCACATGATTTATAAAAGCAGGTCTCACTGTTCGAGAATTGAAAACATTTCAAACTTTTATACATTATATGCATACCTCGCCTTCGTAACATAATGACATGAAAACTCTCCAAAAGTGGGTTACAAGTACAATTACAAATGTATTTTCAAATAGCTAGCATTTGTGATTGTAATCAGGGGAAAAATATATATATAGAGATAGATAAAAGGAGGGAGAAGATGTATGGATACATAGGTACCAGAACTACTGCAACTGCATTACCTCTCTTGCATATAAGTATACAAGGAAATGGATACAATAACAAGCACAATCAGTATTTAACAGATTGCTTTCTACAGGTCACGTACAATATGGGTCACCAATACGTGTGTGTATATATATATCACCACAATACTGTAGGCTGAAGGCAATATTTCACTTCTCATATCACCTAAACTTCAAAAATGAATAACCAATTCACCATATTTTATCATTTCAAATGTCATAGAATTTTCAGTTTACCCTTGGCTATAGATGTCTTAGCATGCTCCATATGGCATGAAGCCTTCTGAGCACCAGTCAGGCCTGAACAGGAGCCAGTGGCGCCCAGAGTAACCGCAAATAGAGATAAACAGTACAGAGGAAAGTTAGGAGAACGAGAGCAGTTAAGAGGAAGCGATGCCTCTGGACAAGTGTTGACCAGCTTCCCAGTTCATCCCTTTGAAATTGCCTCCTGAAGGATGGTGACTTCCTGTGAGGAGAAGACAGAATGGTGTCGATAACCATGCTGCCTTCTGCACCAACCTTCCTGAGCCCACCAGAAACTGCACGTCAAGAATCAAGACATTAGTAAAACAGTGGTTCCATACTTAAATTTGAATGATAATGGGTGAATTATTACAGTCAAAGCTTGCAACCATGGCCGCACATTCATGGCACTAAGTCTAAGTTTGAAACCTAATGGGAAGCACAATGGAGTTTCAGATTGGATATGCAGCAAGGAGTAAGAAAAGTCACAAACTCTTGAAATCACGGGCTGATAATAATTGCAGACCCTAATATCAACATAATTAGAAATTTTGCACCTAATCTTTCGATAAAGAAAGCCGAATGCTGTATGCATTTTATCAAGGTGAACACAGCAGCTGGGTCCAACTTTTCAGAGTACAGGTGTGCAGAGTTAACAAGTCACAAAACTACTCAGAATTTCAATAAATTTATATTCAATTCAAACCCACCAAGCAAATATCAAAATGTGAAAATCCAACGAAAGAATGTATAACTAGAATAATTGCCCAGATCTAAAGGAACAGTTTAATAAATCTCCATCAATTGAAAAAAATGGGGAAGCCCCAACCAAATTCCAGTTCAAACTTCACCACAAATAAGATAGTGAATGAACTTGAGTCATTCCTGGGCTAGACCTTGACCAAGGATAACTCTGCTTCAGCATACTACTCATCAAACCGTCTACAAAAGGCGCATTTAATATTGCCTTTGCCGCAGAGACTCAAATGTAATAAAAATCAACGAATCAAAACAGAAGAAGGCTGTGAATGATGGCTTTCCTATTTAGCAAAAGCCTTCACATAAATTGATGATGAAACGAAAGACAAGCAAAGGGAGCCTTGTTCCATTTGGATAATATATGAGGAACGAGATTTCAAAACCTGGTTCAATATTGTTCAAAATTTAGAGATCGCTATGGTCACAAGCCAATAAATCACTGGCCTGGTTATTAAGGGAGGACAGAAAGGATTTGTACTCCTGATCTCAGTAAATAAAAACATAACATCGTTAGGCTGCATCAAGGCCTCCCATCTTAATATCTGATGCCTGATGCAAAGGCCAGCCATATTCGCTGTCTTTATCAAAGTGCGAATCCCAAAATTATGAAAAAATGTGGGAAAATCACAGCTATATGCAAACAGCATAATCAAGATCTGACGTTACAACTTGAAGGTCTCAAGATTTGATTTTTTTTTTTTTTTATCCTCCAAGATTTCGTCTCAATTATCAACACATATTAACAATCTACACCAAACCCACACGAAACAAAATCTTACCCATATCAGAAGAGTGGATAAACAAACGAAGATCCCCAAATCCACATAATATCGGCCAAACGAGGAACCCAGAGAAATGAAGAGAGAAAAGGCAAGATCCAAACAGAAAAATGACAGCAAATGTGGGGGAAAAAAAACAAGACTGAAAAGCCCAGATCTAAAAGCACAGAAGAATGCAAAAAGACTTACAGTAGAAGGGAAGAACAGAGAAAGAGGGTCGTCAGAAGGTCCGGATTAGGAGAGTCTGTGACTGGCCGTATGTCTCGCTTGGAATAAAAAGGAGTCAAGGAGGAGCCTGCACGCGGTTACCGCAAACATATATAGAAAAGGAAACAAAATGGGATATTACCATAAATATATATAAATAATCTGTGCGCAAAAAGGGTAAGAGCCAACGGGTCGCTTGTTGGCCCTTGGCGGCTTCCCAGGGGCGTTTATTACTTTGTTAACATTTTAATAGGCGTTAAATATACTTTTAAGTTTAAAAGGAAAGAAGCTTTATTTTATGAATTTATTCTTCAGTTTTTTGGTGGTATTAATATAATACTTCAAACCAACCTCTGTCTCATGTTTATAATTTTTTTTCAAAATAATCTCTATGCAACTTACAAGCGTTAAAAGAATTCCCATTAAAAAATAGTTCTAATACATATAAAATATTATTAATAAAGATATTTTAGGAAAGATAATATTTATTTATTATAAATAACTAGTTTAAGTAACTTTTTTAATATTAGTAAAATTGGTAGTCTTATTTTTATAATTAGCTTATATATGGTAATAGTAGTACTCCACTGGTCCTTAATATAGGACCTAATTGTTGAGTTAGTTTTGGTCCTAAATATAAGATCCATTTTTTATATTTATAAATTTTATCTAAATTATCCCTATGAATACTCTCTCAAACCTAATCAAGTAAAAGAGGAAAAGGGGTATTAAAAAGATGATTATGGTATTTTAGGAAAAACGTGTCACATTTCTTATAATTAACTAACTTCCTTAACCTAATCAAATTAATTAATCAAATTAATTAAATGGGTCTTATATTAAGAACAAAAGGAGTATCATTTTAATTTTAAGTATTGAATAATCTAAATGAAGTAATCCTCAAAATATGAAGTTTTTCAGTTATAAGGTTCCACTAATAAACTATGTTTAGGGGATATCAAGTTTCTTACAATCCACGTTAGCTTTGAATTTAGCTCAGGTATATCCAATGCTCTTGTGCTTTAAAGTTATACTATTTTTTCAAAGAGGAAAAAAGGTTATGATATGTATTGCCAAAATATTCCATTTAATTTATTTTATGAAGGAATTTACTTTCTTTTCGTTTTTTTTTTGTCCCAACAAGTTACTTTTATCTCTCTCTCTCTGATGATTTTTAAAATTAATATCAAAGATATTTGATTAATTTTAATTTTTTTACCAGCAAGATTAATTTTAATTTGATTGATAAAGTATACATTAGATAGAAATTTAATTTGATTGATAAAAAAATTTAAAAAAAGAAAATGTAACATAATTTTTAAAACAAAAAGTATCGATTATTTGTTCTCGATGATTGTCTTTAATTCAAGGATAAATATTTAAATAATGTTAGTTAAGTTTTACAGGACTATTAGCTTTTAAAGTGTTGATAATTTTTTTTATCGCTAGCTTCGTTTGCCTTTCAAAGTTTCATAAATTTAATTAAAATTACTTATTTCTATAAAATTTTAAAATTATTTTCAATAAAATATATTCGTTAAATGAGTTTTTTTTATGGTAAGATTTTTTTTTACTAAGCACATGTATCTCTTATTCGAGATACTATCGGGTACTAAATGTGAGTACTTTTTGCAATGAAATTCAGACCTTAATTTGTTATATTGTGAAAGACTAACTTCTTCTACTAAACTTAATCTCTATTAGGTACCAACACAATATTTGGATTAAAACAAATGTTCAAACAACATAAACAAAGCCCAAAACAATCAAATCTAAATCCGAAAAAATAGAGCCCAAACCCAAACAATATTATTATTAGGTAGAAACAATGTCTCGAATATATATTATTTTTTATTAGAAGATATCTATGCGTAGTAAAAAAAAAAAAATTAATACTTTAAATTTTGAAACACACAAGAAATACTTATAATAAAGATTAGAGAGTATAATTAGCTAAAGTTCAAAGCCAAATCCAAATCTAAAGTCGGCTGAAGAGTGAAGAGAAGGTCAAGCATTTGATGTAGTTTATTTTGATCATATGTTCTCTTTTGAATCATTTGGAGTTGAAATCTTCATATACGTTTGAATCTTCTCGCGAAAAAAATATATTACCTTGCGTAAAATATACTCCTCCGGTCTCAAATATAAAACCCTTATATTAGTATGTATAAGAGTTTTATATTTAGGACATGAGGAATAATATTGTTTACTGTTTGTTCCATAGTAAAAACAATAGTAACATTGAGGTGTCTTCGTTCATTGGTGGCTGTTGTTATTTTTCTTTTTGTTGAAAATGT